>NC_057809.1:152638426-152640322 GCF_018294505.1 Triticum aestivum
AAATTGAGAGGATTCTAACTTCAATTTTATTGCTATAAAAAGTAAATATCTTTTTTAGACATCAAAGTCTTCTGGTTAAAGAGGTAAAATCGAGTTTATTGCCCTGTAGAGACACACCATGGTGCTAGTTTGAGTTGTAGGGTAGGCCGATTGATTGCCTTAGTTTGGTGGTTCGAACAGGAGCTGCTACTTTTTTCTTTGAATTAGATTCTTGATTTATATTGTGAGTTCAAGGATATAAAGAATGTGTACCCGTTTCAAAAAAAAAAGAATGTGTACCCAGTTATCATGTTCTTTTAGTGAAAAGACGCAACCGAGTCTATGTAGGGCTCTAGCTTTGCCCAACTTTGAATTAACAAAACTACTTATCAATCAACCGGGATATAGCAGCAACATTCAACATAAAAAAACAACATCAGAAAACACAACAATACAGAGGCACTGGAAAGCAATTTACTAAGCCTCACACTTCACACATGAAGTATATACACATAAACACATACTTGAAGACATCGAGGTCCTGTACGGCGACTGGACATGGAACAAGGAAGCATGCCGACATTGGAGAGGAAATGAAGATGCACCGTCAAGGCATGCCATTACCAAACATAAAGGGCATCAGCACGACACATCCATCCAACTCCATCTCCGAAGGAGGCCACAACCTCCTTGCACGGATCATAAGGCGCCGCACCGTCGAAAGATGAAAAAGTTCCCTAAGAACATTGAGGATATCGTCGAAAAATGTCTCCATGAAGAAAACCGGTGAGACAACTAGGGATTTCTCCTGATCTAGATCCCCACCCTAGCTCCACCCACAGCCTGAGGACTGGCCAGCCAGCTAGCGCGGCCAAGATCCAGATAGGAGGGAAGTACACCGAGAAGGGAAGACAAGCAGGGGCTAGATCTGGCACCGTCGGCCACCGGGGCAGCCACGCCATGGCTCCAATCCACCAGTGGTCGGTCGGTTGCCCGACTAGGCCACGAAGCACCACGCCATCCCAGTCACTTGTCGCCAAACAGGGGGCCTCGTCGAAGGGGCCGCTGCGCAAGATTCATGGCTCTTTGCCGTTGGGCAGGAGCAGCACAAGCCCCATCACCACAATCCCTGGTTGCGCTGCGGGCTTGCCCAGCGCCAGCCTCCTGTGGCTGCAAGGAGGGAGGGTTACACCGATGGGAGGGGGAGATCAGCCCCGAGTTGCCCGAGAGGGGCGGTGCGGGGAGGGGGGTGATCTCACAAGCACCACTTTGCACATCAAAGGCCATTTGTTTGGTTGGCTAGCCTGTGCGTGTGTTCATTGCAAGCCGCGTGTTCGCACTACCTTGCATGGAAAATGTGCTAGAACACTTCAATGTGTACCACAAGTTCTAGCATGAAAGTGACCATTTGTGCCAAGTTCAAGCACTATCGGTGTAATTGACACAATATGTAACTACATATGATGGCACACTTTGAAGAGGCTAGTTGATATGTACTTGAACACTTCAATGTATAGTTGTATACCCAAGTTTTAGCACTAAAGCGACTATCTGCGCCATGTTCAAGCACCACCGGGGTAATTGACTCAATATGCAACTGCACATGATGACACACTCTGAAGAGGCTAGCTGGTATGTACTGAAACACTTCAATGTATACCGCAAGTTCTACAGGTAAAGCGATCATCTGCGTCAAATTCAAGCACCATAGGTGTAATTGACTCAATACACAACTACACATGATGACACACTCTGACGAGGCGAGTTGATATGTACTGAAACACTTCAATGTATAGTTGTATACCCAAGTTCTTGCACTAAAGTGACCATTTGCGACCATTTGCGCTAAGTTCAAGCACCACAGGGGTAATTGACTCAATATGCATTTACACATGATGACACACTCTGAAGAGGCTA
>NC_057809.1:152640609-152679448 GCF_018294505.1 Triticum aestivum
TTGCGTCAAATTCAAGCACCACGGGGGTAATTGACTCAATACGCAACTACACATGATGACACACTCTGAAGAGGCGAGTTGATATGTACTGGAACACTTCAATGTATAGTTGTATACCCAAGTTCTACCACTAAAGCGACCATTTGCGCCAAGTTCAAACACCGCCGGGGTAATTGACTCAATATGCAACTACACATGATGACACACTCTAAAGAGGCTACCTGATATGTACTAGAACACTTCAATGTATACCACAAGTTCTACCAGTAAAGCGACCGTCTGCATCAAATTCAAGGACCACAGGTGTAATTGACTTAATATGCAACTACACATGTTGACACAGGCAAGTTGATATGTACTGGAACATTTTGTACACACCGTCAACTTCTATATGTGTGTCAACAAAATTACATGTGTAATGGTAGCCAGAAATTTTTAAGTATGCATCTCATCAAAAACACATCTAGAAGTTTTTTTAAAAAAGCAAGGCAAAAGACTTGTCATTTTCATTGATCAAGGAAGAAGGTTTTAGGCAAATAGCCGCAAAAGCAGGGAACAGAGAACTACTCTCGCGGCATTACAATACTCAAGTGGATGGTATCGGTCGTTGCCCAAAGATGGACCTTCTCTTTGATCTTCGCGACGACCATCAGTCAAGAGGCGGTGTTGCGAAGAACATGCGAAAGAACGCAACACATCCGAAAGTTAATCTTTAATGAACGTGAAATGCTTTAAAACACCGTTAGCATAACTTTAGAATCCTATGACATATTTTTGAAAGCCTCACCTGCACCCTCCACACTACTATCCATCCATCATCAGTACTCCCACTTATCTTGTATAGAGATTGTGTCAATTAGTTCGGATAGGAGGGAGTAAATAAATCTCTCTTTTTCTGGCGAAAGGGAGGGAGTAAATAAATCGATCGGCAGACTCACACAACAAACATGTACTCCCTCCGTTCCTAAATATTTGTTCTTTTAGAGATTTCAAATAGACAACCACATACGGATGTATATAAACATATTTTAGAGTGTAGATTCATTCATTTTGCTCCGTGTATAGTCAATTGTTGAAATCTCTAGAGAGACAAATATTTAGGAACGGAGAGAGTAGATAGCAACACGACCAATCATCTGCACTCTTCAGCATTATCCTACGAAAAATCCGGAGTTGAGAGCAAAACGTAGAGATGCATGTGCCGTCCTGGCGTGGCCGGGGGAGCAAGGACACTGCACATAAAACAAGCCGTGGTGGCGATGGCGACTTCGGTGAGGGCAAAACGGCAGTGTCACGAGGTGTGAGCGGCAAGAAAGGGACCATGCTTGCACCAACTACCATGGACACACACCCACCCCTCGTGCCACGGTTTTGTCCCTCCTCCCCTCCTCCTCCTCCTCCTCCTCCTCCTCCTCTCCTTTTAAGTTCGCCCACCCTACGCATATGAGGCCGCCATACAGATGATACCCCAGATAGATAGGTACATATGCATGGCAGCAGGTGGCCACTTCTCTCCCCTACCCCTATCTCCATGAACTGCTACCATGGACGGACGGACGCCTTTGCTGGTGTGAGAGACTGAAGCTGCCAGCATGATCTGCTCGTCCAGCATGCGAGCCGAAAACGCGTTCCATCGCGCGGGGTTGTATATTTGGAATTTTGGCTCCATCAGATCATGCTGCAGCTTCATTTTCTCACGGCCACCAACGGATATAGGGATTGTTCTGGTTTCTTTTGCGTAAGTAGGCGGGCTTGCATGCATGGAAGGTAAATGCTTGCTAATTTTGTGTTGTTTGTCCTGCCTTCTCCTTCTGTTTCCGTTTCTGTTTATTAGTGTGTTCTTTTCGTTACCATGCTTCATTTTTCCTCAAGAGGTTCTCTCATACAAAATCTCCCAGCCCTTTCCAGCTTCTCAAGAGGTTCTCCAATCAGGATGGTGTGTAGTCTATTGCACTTGCATTTGTTTAGTCCTCTTGCATATACCATCAAATTAAGATGGTTTATGGCTTTCTTAGCGGAAGGCAAGGAAAATGAAATTTATGCCCCACAAATGCTTCACTTTCTGTTTATTTATTTATTATTTTCCTTTTTGACCAAGCAAGATTGTAGGAATCCCAGTATAATAATTAGGAACCCAAATTGAAGTTCATGAGGACTTTGGAGCCCAATCCAAATTGAAGCATTGCTAACACTTTTGTTTTGTTCATATCTTAATGAGATCGCTCTGCATACAAAATCTCGCTTCCACCTACCTTTGCTTTAATTCTACAGAAATTCAAATTGGACAGTTTAATTATTGTCTCTCTTAACATGAAAACCTTTTGGCCATTCAGTACTGGATTTTCAGTGGTGGACGGGCAGAAGTGCTAGCTCATCCAAAAATAATCCTGGCAATGGCAGCCAATTGTATCTTTTGGCATGTGTCTGTTTTTGCTGCATGATGGAAATTACAATGTGAGACCCTTCAAGAGAAGGAAAGAAAATGCTGGAGTTAAACGTACGATTACGAAGAGGTGAACGAGACAGACAATGCAATAACTATACCAAATTTAAACTAATTATTGGGTAATTGAGTTGTCGGCAAATGGTATAGGAGAAAACCACAATAAGGTACAAATTAACCAAATATGATCATGTGCAATTAGATTCCTTGCCTCCAAAAGGACATGCAACTCATACGCTGGGTTCACTGATATAACATATAATAAGGCTCTGATGTTTGTGCTTAACAGCGACATAGCATCATGCTACTCCCCTAGACCTCTAGGCTTCCTGTTGGGCCACAATAGCAGGCACGTTCAATGGAAGCCTAGCTTTTGATACGTAAGTGGTGCATGTTTGCCATCTAAATTATGCAACTGTGATCTGAAAATACTACAGTGATACTTTGTCAAGTTGTCTCTGAAAAATAATGGCCACAGCGGTTAGGCCTTTATTAGCTTGCGCCTTGTACAGATTATTTCTAGCCATGTATTTGCGTAGTTCTCGTCCGATGCAGATTATTTTCAGCCATGTATTTGTGTGCCTGTGCATTCAGAAAGTGGATGAAAGCATCCAAATTGACAAGAGGAGGGCGACCGAACCGTGCAAGCAGCGTAGCCACCGCCGCAGGATTAAGCACGCGACCCCCTGCTGATTCCTCCACCAGCCGCATCTCCTCTCACCGTTAAGCACGGGCCCCCCTTCCACTTCCAGCTTCTCCACCGTCTTCCCAAGTCGGTGGAGAACCTACTTGAAGGTTTCCAAGTTGCCATGTCTTTTAGACATTCAGAATGTCCAGAAAGGCAGCTTGGAAAATGGACAACGTCGTCCCCAATGCTATTTGGAATCTATCATCATGAACATTTATCCAGAAGAAAGGCAGCTTGGAGTATCATCATGAACATTCTTGATAATCATGGCGTTATATGACAAAAATTTATTCCAAAATAAGCAAAGCAAAAAACACAGAAGGAAGCAGCACACAAAGATGCAGATCTTAAAACCATACACATCCACGGGGGTACGTTAAATTCCAGTCACATCACTTCACTCGCACAGAGCAAGTTGATAATTATTCACGACTCATTTACTAGCAAAAATTGGCGACAAGCCTATCTCAAAGTTTCCTTGGGACATATAACGTTCCAGCGTTAGACCAAGATGAGATCCCAAACAAAGGGCACGCAGCAAGCTGATAGGTGAAACCGAATCAACCTACGCCTCGTCAAGGGCAAGAACACCTGGGAGGGGCTTGCCTTCCAGCAGCTCCAAGCTCGCGCCACCGCCGGTCGAAATGTGGCTCATCTTGTCGGCCAGCCCAGCCTTCTCAACAGCAGCAACAGAGTCACCTCCACCGATGATGGTCGTCACACCCTTCCCAGTAAGCTCAGCCAACTGCTTCGCGATTGCCTGAGACAACAACAGCTGCAATTAGCAACAACAACGAATACGAGATACATGAATGTACGTCATGTGATATTGCACTAACATCAGTGCCTGCGGCAAACTTCTCAAACTCAAAGACTCCCATAGGACCGTTCCAGATAACAGTCTTGGTGGTGTCCAAGGCTTCTGCGAAAGTCTTGATGGAATCTGGACCAACATCCAGACCCATCCAACCATCAGGGATAGCAGTGGCAGGAACAATCTGAAAAATAGTACAAGGGTGAGCATCAGCAAGTAAACACCTAATCATGTCTAGGGGACAAATGTCAGTTGAATTACAATGAGAGCCTTTGAAACTACTACTAATTTTTGGAGTATAAAGTGCTATCACAAGGACCATCCGAGGTGTAAAATGAACAAACCTTGCTTTCAGCATCTGCTGCAAACTTGTCAGCCACAACAACATCTGTCGGTAGCAAGAGCTTAACACCCTTGGACTTTGCCGTTTCAATCAGTGAAGTTGCCAGTTCAAGTTTGTCTTCCTCCACAAGGGACTTCCCAACAGGTAATCCCTGGGCCTTGTAGAATGTGAAGATCATACCACCACCAAGGATGAGGATATCAACCTTGGCCAGCAGAGACTCGATCACACCAATCTTAGATGAGACCTTGGATCCACCAACAATGGCAGCAAATGGCTTCTTTGGGTTGGCAACAGCTCCGACAAGATAGTCAAGTTCCTGGAGTAATTAAAACAATTAGATATCATGCTTTCTGAAATATACTTGTTTCAATGCTTTTTGTAAAATGTAAGTACGCATCTGAACTATCGCCCAGAGGTTGCAAAATGATCAGATAACAAAGGATCCATGTACTGGCTTGCTCTTCTAAACCATATGCCATCTCATATGTAGCAAATGATACTTTTTTCTTTTTTCAATGTTTTTAAGATTTTAAGCAAATAATATAGAGGAATGAGATTCGTTTCAGCTATACTATACCTTCTGCATGAGGAAGCCAGCAACAGAAGGCCTCAAAAACTTGGTTACACCCTCGGTTGAAGCATGAGCCCTATGTGCAGTGCCGAAAGCATCATTTACGTAAAGGTCAGCAACCGATGCAAGCTTCTTAGCAAACTCAGGATCATTCTTCTCTTCCTCCTTGTAGAATCTCACATTCTCCAGGAGTAGAACACCGCCATCTGGCAAAGCAGCAGCCAATTTCTCAACTTCTTCACCAATGCAGTCAGGGGCCATCACAACCTATTTGACAGAGACATAAACGATGTACAAATGTAAGTGCTGTTAATCTAGTCCAAAAAGACAATGGAATTACAAGATTCTATCATCCCATAACATACTTCAAGTCCAAGGAGCTCAGACAGGCGTGGAACAAGAGGCTTCAAGCTGAACTTGGGGGTGACACCTTTTGGGCGGCCCTGAAAATTACAACAATGAATTACATTAGAAAACGCAATAGCAAGAATTACACTCAGTTTTTTAATTGTGTTCCTCATCATATCAGGTAACATAAGTACTACACTATTAATCCAAATCACAGCATAAAGTTGTTTGTTGGCAACATAAGTTCAGGTGAAAGCAACACAGTTTAACCTGGATAGTTCTAAAATCAGTAAAATGTATAATGGTATGAAAGGTTAAAAGGGTACATGATCTGTTATCAAGACCTTTTAAGTTATCATATCAGGAACCAGATAAGAGATAACATAGCATCCCATCAGATGTTCTAATAGAGTACTACTTGGTTATGAAGACAACACCAAACAAAAAGTTCTCTGAATGTCAGTGAAATGTGGAGGTGCAAACAACTTGAAAGGTTTTTGTAACTGCTCCTACTAAAAATCAAAACACAACAATGAATACCCACAATTGAAGACGTTCATTTTAGGGCAACAAATCAGTTAAAAAGTGAAAAAGGAAATCGATGCTCCACTTGGGCAGTCATCATTAAATCCAATCGCCTAACAACTGAGATAACCATCACACCAATGCATATTATAACGTAGGTTCATCATTACAATGATGATTAAACGATCTAATGGGGACCATAACTGTGCAAAAGACACAAACTGGTTCATATAGTCTGGCAACATTATCTTAAGTTGAAGAGGGCATTGGCTGAACCTCACAGTTCTGACAGTAAACTAATCTAACAGTATACTAATTAGAAGCAGGAACTGACATACTGCAATGGTTGCAGGACTGACTTGAATTACAGACTTGCAGATGCAAAATTAACTGAGCAAAACTGAACCACTTCTGCCACATGTTCACATCCTTGCACATAACAAACACCAATATTGAAGTGAAGACAAGTGTAAATGGCTACAATCCTAAGAAAACTAACACCAAAATTGTAGACATGTGCAAATGACCTTACAGTCCTAAGGAAACGACCCACTATTTATCGCCACTGATCTTAGTCCTGAAGCTCAAAATGATGACCCGGAATCACTTGATCGCATCAATGCTCCCAGGAACCACACATCCGATCCCCATGAATAAATCCAAGGCCAACTTCTTATAGGCTACTAGCATGCGGTATGTCTCGGACCAACGAGCGTGGGAGGGTTGGGGTGCTCACCAGATGGCTGGCCAGGATGACCTTGGCACCCTTCTCGAGGAGGTACTTGATGGTGGGGATGGATGCGCGGATGCGGGTGTCGTCGGTGATCTTCTGGGCGTCGTCGAGCGGCACGTTGAGGTCGGCGCGCACGAACACCTTCTTCCCCTTGAGATCCGCCTCCCCGAGGGTGCCCACGCTCCTCTTGGTCGCCATCGCTGCACCCAAAACAGACGCCACGAGGAGGAGGTCAGACGTCGGCCCGCGAGGGAGGGAGGTAGGCGGCCGCGGATCGTGATCAGAGGCGGGGGGGGAGGGCTCACCGTCGAGGAACCGGATCGAATCGGCGGCGATCTGGGCGAGGTGGTCGCTGGATTGGAGTGGCGATGGGCTTGGCTTTGGTTTGGATGGATGTGGCGACGCTGCCCGTGCGCTCCGGTTTTCTTTATAGAGGCCAAGGCGTAGTTCGCGATGGGAGGGAATATTCGGGGGGATTTGCGGTGGCGGTGTGCCGATGACGTGTGGGGTCGATGGGAGGTGGGACAGGGTGGCAGCGGGAGGGGGTGGGTCAATGCGGGGTGGGACAGGGTGGCAGCGGGAGGGGATGGTTTTCGTGGGGTGTTGTGTGGGTGTGGCTTGGAGCGGGGGTAAGGCTGGTCACAATGGGCAAGAATATAAGCTAGTAACTTACACACTTCTCTAGACTATGTTACGAACTTCATAGTGGGTAGAAACATCTATATAGTGTCATGTAACGATGTATTTATTAGGTTATAGACTCATTGTTTCTTGGAGTGTGTGATGTTTCGGTAACTTAGCTAGTTACCATAAGCATCTCTCTCTTTATTAAATATGTGTCACATAAGCAAAGTTGTATTGGGGTGTGTGATATTACTTCTAAGTTCCTCCCTATTGTGACCAGCCTAAGAACGGTGCGGCGCCCGTAGGTTCTGGGCCCGCGGATTGCCGACGGACGGCTTGGATTGGATGGTTTTGGAACGGAAAAAGAAATGAGGGGAAGGTTCTGGAAAGCATGGCGCGTGGAAATGCCGAGATGGGCGGCCCGTCTCCTCATTTGCTCCGACAGCCCCCGACCCGTGTCGTCCGATCGACGGGGCCTTGGGGCCGTGGTTTTGTGTGGCACATTTTTTTCTTTTTGGATTGGAAAAGTCTAAAATTCCTGCACATCATGCAAACGTTAATCATTTCTGTGTTATGTACCATTAACTTGTGATGAATGAATCTCATAGCATAACATCAATTCAAGTCAATTCAACACAAATGTTCTCTTAACATTGTGCCTTCAAAGTTGTTGGCATAGACATGCCCATGATCAGGAAAACAGAACCATCATGCAACACTTGAGCTAGTCTTAGAGACCAGACTAAGAATACTTCTTACCGTTTATTATTTCACACGTGCATATGAGTCTTCCTCTGAGCCTCGTGTTATTGCAGACTCGAGAACCATAACAGTTATAGCATGGAACATAAACATAATTATGAACTTGGATATAAATAATATCATTTATTATTGCCTCTAGGGCATATCTCCTATACACTCTCACTTGCACTTGAGTCAATAATCTAGTTAATGCTAATGCACTTTATGTCGGGGAACGTAGTAATTTCAAAAAAAATCCTACGCACACGCAAGATCATGGTGATGCATAGCAACGAGAGGGGAGAGTGTGTCCACGTACCCTCGTAGACCGAAAGCGGAAGCGTTAGCACAACGCGGTTGATGTAGTCGTACGTCTTCACAATCCGACCGATCAAGCACCGAACGCACGGCACCTCCGAGTTCTGCAAACGTTCAACTCGATGACGTCCCTCGAACTCCGATCCAACCGAGCTTTGAGGAAGAGTTCCGTCAGCACGACGGCGTGGTGACTATGATGATGTTCTACCGATGCAGGGCTTCGCCTAAGCACTGCTACGATATGATCGAGGTGGATTATGGTGGAGGGGGCACCGCACACGGCTAAGAGATCCAAGAGATCAATTGTTGTGTCTAGGGGTGCCCCTGCCCCCGTATATAAAGGAGCAAGGGGGGAGAGCCGGCCGGCTAGGAGGAGGCGCGCCAGGGAGGAGACCTACTCCCACCAAGAGTAGGATTCCCTCCTTTCCTAGTTGGAGTAGGAGAAGGGGGAGGAGGAGGGAGAGAGGAAGGAAAGGGGGGCGCCCCCCTCCTTGTCCAATTCGGACTAGAGGGGGAGGGGGCGCGTGGCCTGCCCCGGCCGCCCCTCCTCTTCTCCAATAAGGCCCATCATGGCCCATTAAACCTCCGGGGGGTTCCGGTAACCCCCGGTACTCCGGTAAAATCCCGATTTCACCCGGAACACTTCCGATATCCAAATATAGGCTTTTAATATATAAATCTTTATGTCTCGACCATTTCGAGACTCCTCGTCATGTCCGTGATCACACCCGGGACTCCGCACTACCTTCGGTACATCAAAACACATAAACTCATAATATAACCGGCATCGAACTTTAAGCGTGCGGACCCTACGGGTTCGAGAACTATGTAGACATGACCGTGACACGTCTCCGGTCAATAACCAATAGCGGAACCTGGATGCTCATATTGGCTCCTACATATTCTACGAAGATCTTTATTGGTGAAACCGCATAACAGCATACGTTGTTCCCTTTGTCATCGGTATGTTACTTGCCCGAGATTCGATCGTCGGTATCTCAATACCTAGTTCAATCTCGTTACCAGCAAGTCTCTTTACTCATTCCGTAACACATCATCCTGCAACTAACTCATTAGTTGCAATGCTTGCAAGGCTTAAGTGATGTGTATTACCGAGTGGGCCCAGAGATACCTCTTCGACAATCGGAGTGACAAATCCTAATCTCGAAATACGCCAACCCAACAAGTACCTTCGGAGACACCTGTAGAGAACCTTTATAATCACCCAGTTACGTTGTGACGTTTGGTAGCACACAAAGTGTTCCTCCAATAAACGGGAGTTGCATAATCTCATAGTCATAGGAACATGTATAAGTCATGAAGAAAGCAATAGCAACAAACTAAACGATCAAGTGCTAAGCTAACGGAATGGGTCAAGTCAATCACATCATTCTCCTAATGATGTGACCCCGTTAATCAAATGACAACTCTTTGTCTATGGTCAGGAAACATAACCATCTTTGATCAACGAGCTAGTCAAGTAGAGGCATACTAGTGACACTCTATTTGTCTATGCATTCACACATGTAGCATGTTTCCGGTTAATACAATTCTAGCATGAATAATAAACATTTATCATGATATAAGGAAATAAATAATAACTTTATTATTGCCTCTAGGGCATATTTCCTTCAGTCTCCCACTTGCACTAGAGTCAATAAGCTAGATTACACAGTAATGATTCTAACACCCATGGAGCCTTGGTGCTGATCATGTTTTGCTCGTGGAAGAGGCTTAGTCAAAGGGTTTGCAACATTCAGATCTGTATGTATCTTGCAAATCTCGATGTCTCCCACCTGGACTTGATCCCGAATGGAGTTGAAGCGTCTCTTGATGTGCTTGGTTCTCTTGTGAAATTTGGATTCCTTTGCCAACGCAATTGCACCAGTATTGTCACAAAAGATTTTCATTGGACCTGATGCACTAGGTATGACACCTAGATCGGATATGAACTCCTTCATCCAGACTCCTTAATTTGCTACTTCTGAAGTAGCTATGTACTCCGCTTCATATGTAGATCCCGCTACCACGCTTTGTTTAGAACTGCACCAACTGACAGCTCCACCGTTTAATAAAAACACGTATCTAGTTTGCGATTTAGAATCATCCGGATCAGTGTCAAAGCTTGCATCGACGTAACCATTTACGACGAGCTCTTTGTCACCTCCATAAATGAGAAACATATCCTTCATCCTTTTCAGGTATTTCAGGATGTTCTTGACCGATGTCCAGTGATCCACTCCTGGATTACTTTGGTACCTCCCTGCTAAACTAATAGCAAGGCACACATCAGGTCTGGTACACAGCATTGCATACATGATAGAGCCTATGGCTGAAGCATAGGGAACATCTTTCATTTTCTCTCTATCTTCTGCAGTGGTCGGGCATTGAGTCTTACTCAACTTCACACCTTGCAATACAGGCAAGAACCCTTTCTTTGCTTGACCCATTTTGAACTTCTTCAAAACTTTGTCAAGGTATGTGCTTTGTGAAAGTCCAATTAAGCATCTCGATCTATCTCTATAGATCTTGATGCCTAATATATAAGCAACTTCACCGAGGTCTTTCATTGAAAAACTCTTATTCAAATATCTGTTTATGCTATCCAGAAATTCTATATCATTTCCAATCAACAATATGTCATCCATATATGATATTAGAAATGCTACAAAGCTCACACTCACTTTCTTGTAAATATAGGCTTCTCCAAAAGTCTGTATAAAACCATATGCTTTGATCACACTATCAAAACGTTTATTCCAACTCCGAGAGGCTTGCACCAGTCCATAAAATGGATCGCTGGAGCTTGCACACTTTGTTAGCTCCCTTTGGATCGACAAAACCTTCTGGTTGCATCATATACAACTCTTCTTCCAGAAATCCATTCAGGAATGCAGTTTTGACATCCATTTGCCAAATTTCATAATCATAAAATGCGACAATTGCTAACATGATTCGGACAGACTTAACCATCGCTACGGGTGAGAAGGTCTCATCATAGTCAATCCCTTGAACTTGTCGAAAACCTTTTGCAACAAGTCGAGCTTTATAGACAGTAACATTACCATCAGCGTCAATCTTCTTCTTGAAGATCCATTTATTCTCGATGGCTTGTCGATCAACGGGCAAGTCAACCAAAGTCCACACTTTGTTCTCATACATGGATCCCATCTCAGATTTCATGGCATCAAGCCATTTTGCGGAATCTGGGCTCACCATCGCTTCTTCATAGTTCGTAGGTTCGTCATGGTCTAGCAACATAACCTCTAGAACAGGATTACCGTACCACTCTGGTGCGGATCTTACTCTGGTTGACCTACGAGGTTCAGTAACAACTTGATCTGAAGTTTCATGATCATCATCATTAACTTCCTCACTAATTGGTGTAGACGTCACAGGAACCGGTTTCTGTGATGAACTACTTTCCAATAAGGGAGCAGGTACTGTTACCTCATCAAGTTCTACTTTGCTCCCACTCACTTCTTTCAAGAGAAACTCCTTCTCTAAAAAGGATCCATTCTTAGCAACGAATGTCTTGCCCTCAGATCTGTGATAGATGGTGTACCCAACAGTCTTCTTTGGGTATCCTATGAAGACACATTTCTCCGATTTGGGTTCGAGCTTATCAGGTTGAAGCTTTTTCACATAAGCATCGCAGCCCCAAACTTTAAGAAACGACAACTTTGGTTTCTTGCCAAACCATAGTTCATAAGGCATCGTCTCAACGGATTTTGATGGTGCCCTATTTAACGTGAATGCGGCCGTCTCTAAAGCATATCCCCAAAATGATAGAGGTAAATCAGTAAGAGACATCATAGATCGCACCATATCAAGTAAAGTACGATTACGATGTTCGGACACACCATTACGATGTGGTGTTCCGGGTGGCGTGAGTTGCGAAACTATTCCGCATTGTTTCAAATGTAGACCAAACTCGCAACTCAAATATTCTCCTCCACGATCAGATCGTAGAAACTTTATTTTCTTGTTACGATGATTTTCAACTTCACTCTGAAATTCTTTGAACTTTTCAAATGTTACAGACTTATGTTTCATTAAGTAGATATACCCATATTTGCTTAAATCATCTGTGAAGGTGAGAAAATAACGATACCCGCCACGAGCCTCAATATTCATTGGACCACATACATCAGTATGTATGATTTCCAACAAATTAGTTGCTCGCTCCATAGTTCCAGAGAACGGCGTTTTAGTCATCTTGCCCATGAGGCATGGTTCGCAAGTACCAAGTGATTCATAATCAAGTGATTCCAAAAGTCCATCAGTATGGAGTTTCTTCATGCGCTTTATACCAATATGACCTAAACGGCAGTGCCACAAATAAGTTGCACTATCATTATCAACTCTGCATCTTTTGGCTTCAACATTATGAATATGTGTATCACTACTATCGAGATTCATCAAAAATAGATCACTCTTCAAGGGTGCATGACCATAAAAGATATTACTCATATAAATAGAACAACCATTACTCTCAGATTTAAATGAATAACCGTCTCACATTAAACAAGATCCAGATATAATGTTCATGCTCAACGCTGGCACCAAATAACAATTATTTAGGTCTAAAACTAATCCCGAAGGTATATGTAGAGGTAGCGTGCCAACAGCGATCACATCAACTTTGGAACCATTTCCCACGCGCATTGTCACCTCATCCTTAGCTAGTGTTCGCTTAATCCGTAGTCCATGTTTCGAGTTGCAAATATTAGCAACAGAACCAGTATCAAATACCCAGGTGCTACTGCAAGCTCTGGTAAGGTACACATCAATAACATGTATATCACATATACCTTTGTTCACCTTGCCATCCTTCTTATCCGCCAAATACTTGGGGCAGTTCCGCTCCAGTGACCAGTCTGTTTACAATAGAAGCACTCAGTCTCAGGCTTAGGTCCAGACTTGGGTTTCTTCTCCTGAGCAGCAACTTGTTTGTTATTCTTCTTGAAGTTCCCCTTCTTCTTCCCTTTGCCCTTTTTCTTGAAACTGGCGGTCTTATTGACCATCAACACTTGATGCTCCTTTTTGATTTCTACCTCCGCAGCCTTTACATTGCGAAGAGCTCGGGAATTGACTTATTCATCCCTTGCAGATTATAGTTCATCACGAAGCTCTTGTAGCTTGGTGGCAGTGATTGAAGAACTCTGTCAATGACACTATCAACAGGAAGATTAACTCTCAGTTGAGTCAAGTGATTATGATACCCAGACATTTTGAGTATATGCTCACTGACAGAACTATTCTCCTCCATCTTGCAGCTATAGAACTTATTGGAGACTTCATATCTCTCAATCCGGGCATTTGCTTGAAATATTAACTTCAACTCCTGGAACATCTTATATGCTTCTTGACATTCAAAACGTCATTGAAGTCTCGGTTCTAAGCCGTAAAGCATGGCACACTGAACTATCGAGTAGTCATCAGCTTTGCTCTGCCAGGTGTTCATAACATCCGGTGTTGCTCCTGCAGCAGGTTTGGCACTTAGCGGTGCTTCCAGGACGTAATTCTTCTGTGCAGCAATGAGGATAATCCTCAGGTTACGGACCCAGTCCGTGTAATTGCTACCATCATCTTTCAACTTTGCTTTCTCAAGGAACGCATTAAAATTCAACGGAACAACAACATGAGCCATCTATCTACAACAAACATCGACATGCAAAATACTACTCCCTCCGTCCGGAAATACTTGTCGGAGAAGTGCATAAAAATGAATGTATCTAGAACTAAAATACATCTACATACATCCATTCCTCCGACGAGTATTTCCGGACGGAGGGAGTATCAGGTACTAAGTTCATGATAAATTTAAGTTCAATTAATCATATTACTTAAGAACTCCCACTTAGATAGACATCCCTCTAATCATTGAAGTGATCACGTGATCCAAATCTACTAAACCATAACCGATCATCATGTGAAATGGAGTAGTTTTCAATGGTGAACATCACTCTGTTGATCATATCTACTATATGATTCATGCTCGACCTTTCGGTCTCAGTGTTCCGAGGCCATATCTGCATATGCTAGGCTCGTCAAGTTTAACCCGAGTATTCCGCATGTGCAAAACTGGCTTGCACCCGTTGTATGTGAACATAGAGCTTATCACACCCGATCATCACATGGTGTCTCGGCACCAAGAACAGTAGCAATGGTGCATACTCAGGGAGAACACTTTTATCTTGAAATTTAGTGAGAGATCATCGTATAATGCTACCGTCAATCAAAGCAAAATAAGATGCATAAAAGATAAACATCACATGCAATCAATATAAGTGATATGATATGGCCATCATCATCTTGAGCTTGTGATCTCCATCTCCGAAGCACCGTCATGATCACCATCGTCACCGGCGCGACACCTTGATCTCCATCATAGCATCGTTGTCGTCTTGCCAACTATTGCTTCTACGACTATCGCTACCGCTTAGTGATAAAGTAAAGCAATTACAGGGCGATTGCATTGCATACAATAAAGCGACAACCATATGGCTTCTGACAGTTGCCGATAACTCGGTTACAAGACATGATCATCTCATACAATAAAATATAGCATCATGTCTTGACCATATCACATCACAACATGCCCCGCAAAAACAAGTTAGACGTCCTCTACTTTGTTGTTCCAAGTTTTACGTGGCTGCTACGGGCTGAGCAAGAACTGTTCTTACCTACGCATCAAAACCACAACGATAGTTCGTCAAGTTAGTGCTGTTTTAACCTTCTCAAGGACCGGGCGTAGCCACACTCAGTTCAACTAAAGTTGGAGAAACTGACACCCGTCAGCCACCTGTGTGCAAAGCACGTCGGTAGAACCAGTCTCGTGTAAGCGTATGCGTAATGTCGGTCCGGGCCGCTTCATCCAACAATACCGCCGAACCAAAGTATGACATGTTGGTAAGCAGTATGACTTGTATCGCCCACAACTCACTTGTGTTCTACTCGTGCATATAACATCAATGCATAAAACCTGGCTCGGATGCCACTGTTGGGGAACATAGTAATTTCAAAAATATTCCTACGCACACGCAAGATCATGGTGATGCATAACAACGGGAGGGGAGAGTGTGTCCATGTACCCTCGTAGACCGAAAGCGTAAGCGTTAGCACAACGCGGTTGATGTAATCGTACGTCTTCACGATCCGACCGATCAAGCACCGAACGCATGGCACCTCCGAGTTCTGCACACGTTCAACTCGATGACGTTCCTCAAACGCCGATCCAGCCGAACTTTGAGGGAGAGTTTCGTCAACATGGGGCGTGGTGACGATGATGATGTTCTACCGACACAGGGCTTTGCCTAAGCACTGCTACAATATGACCGAGGTGGATTATGGTGGAGGGGGGCACCGCACACGGCCAGGAGATCCAAGAGATCAATTGTTGTGTCTAGGGGTGCCCCCTGCCCCCGTATATAAAGGAGCAAGGGGGGAGAGCCGGCCGGCTAGGAGGAGGCGCGCCAGGGAAGAGTCCTACTCTCACCGGGAGTAGGATTCCCTCCTTTCCTAGTTGGAGTAGGAGAAGGGGGAAGGAGGAGGGAGAGAGGAAGGAAAGGGGGGCGCCCCCTCCTTGTCCAATTCGGACTAGAGGGGGAGGGGGCGCGTGGCCTGCCCTGGCCGCCCCTCCTCTTCTCCACTAAGGCCCATCATCGCCCATTAAACCTCTGGGGGGTTCCGATAACCCCCGGTACTCTGGTAAAATCCCAATTTCACCCGGAACACTTCTGATAACCAAATATAGGCTTTCAATATATCAATCTTTATGTCTCGGCCATTTCGAGACTCCTCGTCATGTCCGTGATCACATCCGGGACTCCTAACTACCTTCAGTACATCAAAACACATAAACTCATAATATAACCGTCATCGAACTTTAAGCGTGCGGACCCTACGGGTTCGAGAACTATGTAGACATGACCGAGACACGTCTCCAATCAATAACCAATAGCGGAACCTGGATGCTCATATTGGCTCCTACATATTCTACAAAGATCTTTATCGGTCAATCCGCATAACAACATACGTTGTTCCCTTTGTCATCGGTATGTTACTTGCCCGAGATTCGATCGCCGGTATCTCAATACCTAGTTCAATCTCGTTACCGGCAAGTCTCTTTACTCATTCCGTAACACATCATCCCGCAACTAACTCATTAGTTGCAATGCTTGCAAGGCTTAAGTGATGGGTATTACCGAGTGGGCCAGAGATACCTCTCCGACAATCAGAGTGACAAATCCTAATCTCGAAATACACCAACCCAACAAGTACCTTTGGAGACACCTGTAGAGCACCTTTATAATCACCCAGTTACATTGTGACGTTTGGTAGCACACAAAGTGTTCCTCTAGTAAACGGGAGTTGCATAATCTCATAGTCATAGGAACATGTATAAGTCATGAAGAAAGCAATAGCAACAAACAAAACGATCAAGTGCTAAGCTAACAGAATGGGTGAAGTCAATCACACCATTCTCCTAATGATGTTACCCCATTAATCAAATGACAACTCTTTTTCTATGGTCAGGAAACATAACCATCTTTGATCAACGAGCTAGTCAAGTAGAGGCATACTAGTGACACTCTGTTTGTCTATGTATTCACACATGTATGATGTTTCCGGTTAATACAATTCTAGCATGAATAGTAAACATTTATCATGATATAAGGAAATAAACAATAACTTTATTATTGCCTCAAGGGAATATTTCCTTCACTTTACACCTATGGCATACTGGTGTAAAAAATGCTTCGCATGTGGTATAGTCTGATGTCCATCGAATCTGACAACTTCGGCTCCGTGTGTATCTCTGCATATCCTCGCGTTTTCACGCTTTCACAAAATTCATATTTTGTGCGGACTTGGCTTTGTATATATGTGAATCATTGGTCGAAACCTGATTCCTCAGACTGAGTTATGGAGCAACTATCTGCAATAGTGTCCCATTGGCCAAAGCCTTCTTGCAACCATACTAAGTTCATGAATGAACTATATGATTCAACATCTTTGTCTTTGTCGCTTCTAAGTGGCAACATACTTCGCCTTTGTTATAGAATTCGCCACAGTAACTGGTTTGGAACAATTTCCAACTAACTGCACCACCATATTGTGTGTTACACAAAACCCCGAATTTAAATCAAAAATTGCATGGAGAAATGATGAAGTTTGTATCGATGAAACCTTTTACAACAAACTCTTCATGATCTCCACTTGCGAGAAAACATGTCATCAGTGCTACTTTAGTACTCAATGATCCTTTTTCACTATTGTCCCATGATCCGTACTTTTGATCACTTTGGTATCTATACTCGCAACAGCTTGGGAGTATTGGACATATCTAGTTGTTTTACATACCATGGAATACATGATTAATCCAAACACATGAGTGTTTGGAATCTCCGTCATGTATTTTTATCATCAGTGTTTTGGGACACTGATTCTTGTAAAAACTCTTTCCATGTGACTTCGGCAAGAATCACTCCTTGTCGTTCTTAGTGCTAAACGGTTTTAGAATCTTGTCAATATGTATTTTTTGCTCAGCTCTATTAGGTAAATCTATCTCCATAGATCATTATGCCTAATATCAAGGCTATTTAGCCCAAGCACTTCATCAAAAAACTATTTTTAAATGAAGTCCTATTTCGTGTCAAGAAATTTATTTCCAATTAACAATGTGTCAAGCACACAAGGTTTTAAGAAATATTATTATGCTCCCACTTACTTTCTTGAAACCACAAGCATCTTCGTTACCCATTGATGAAGTCAAACCCCTTTGACCATTCCATCAAAAATGAAGATTCCAACTCCATTTTGCTCTCTTCTATCCATTGCTGGAACTCTGAAGCTAGCATACTTACTAGCATCCTCTGGACCGACAAAATACTTTGGATTGTATCACATACAAGTCCTAGGTTGTATTTCCATTTCATGGAAATTCTTTTGTCATCCATGTTTCATATCTCATGTTTTGAAATATGTATTAATTGCTAGTTTAACCCGAACCGACTTTAAGCATTGCTACGGTGAGACAATCTCATTATACTCAACTCCTTGAACTTGTTATTGCAACAAGTCGAGCTTAATAGATAAAACATTTTTATCCATATCAATTTATAGTCCCATTACAATCTGTTAGACTCCAAGTCTTTCGGAGGGTTTATCAAGATTTAAATCTTGAATCATTTATGGAAACTATCTCAGATTATATTGGCATTTAGCCAATTCCGGAGTCAGGGCCCATCAATGCTTCCTTGTGTATCATAGGTATATTGTTGTCTAACAACATTATCTCATTTGCGCACCTTAGAGGTTTGCACGAGCTTTGCCTACGTTGTTCAGCTGCAAGTTCGACCGAAGTCCATACATCTCATGTAGAGGCTTCCGTATCAGTCACAGTAGGAAACTCTGGAATCACTTCCAAGGTTCCTTTCCTTTGACCTGATGGCGAAGATACTTGTTATCTCGTCGAGTTGCATTGTCCTCCCACTTACCCTTTTGCAAGAACTATTCTCTTTAAAAGCATGTTGTTTTGTGGCAAAAAACCTTTGCCTCGGTATAGTGGTGGGGTATACCCAATGACTTCAGATAACTTACAAAGTAGCACTTGTCTGATTTGGAATAGGTTTGTAACCTTTTACGTAAGCCCCATATTCCAAATGATAAGAAAAGATATAACATGGTTGGGCGTACCATACCATGCCGTCATTTCAACAGACCTGATGGAGCTCTTTTCAGGGTAAAAGTCGCAGTCTCTAAAGCGTTACTCTTTAAAAGTGATAATGGCAAATTTATTTATGTCATCTTTGATCTTACCATGTCATAAATGGTTTGATTACATCTTCAGAGAAATTCCACTTATATGGTGTTCTAGGAGTTGTAAGTTATGAAACTCTTTTCACAACTCATCAGCACATTTGCTAAACTTGTAACTCAAATATTCCTTTCTGCAATAAAATTGCAGAAACATAATTTTCTTGTTACAATAACTTCTACTTCATTTTGAAAACCTTTCGAATGATTTCAAAAGATCCATACTTACGTCTCATCAAGTAAATATCCATATATCTACTTGAGTCATTTCTGAAGATAGATAAATCAATTATCGGACTACACACATCAAATGTATGATCACCAATAAGTTTGTTGTTCGTTCCTTACGGCCTGTGAACGGTATTTCAGTCACTGCACTATTCGGAGGAAAGTTGCAAGTGTCAGATGATTCAAAATCAAACGACTTCAAAATCCATCATAATGGAATTTTTCCATGTGGGTTTCTCCAATGTGACCAAATGCAGTGCCACGCATGTGTGGTATTCTCATACTCTTGCGACATTTAGCGTCAATGTTATGGATGTATCATTTTACCATCAATATTCATAACATACATCCCATCTTAGATGGAAGCATGGCCCTTCATGTTATTCATAATATTGAACATCAATTGTTCTTTTATGAACAACCCTTTTGCAATAAACATTGTGCAATGGGGCTAGAGTGTATGAAACTCTAAAATGAATTATGAAAGTAAAGACAGATGTAATATATTAATATAATTATTAATAACATACATCTCATTCATAATGAAAGTATGGCCCTTACGTTTATTCATAATATTGAACATCAAAAGTTCTATTATGAACAACTTTCTTGCAAGACACCTTACACAAAGGGCTAGAGTGTGTAAAACTCTATACTGACGTATGAAAATAAATACATAGGGAATACACCGATGGAAGGGATAGTAACTTTTACTATGATCCCATCGCGTATCAAAACCTCATTCATGGCTAGTCTTTCAGTCGGTAGTAGTTCTTGCATGGATTCGCAACAGAATGCAATCGAGCGGGTATCTTTGTGATCAAATCACAATACCCAAGTATTAGTGATTAACAAGTTTAATCATAATTCCCAAGAACTATTTCTTCTGACCAGCCTTCTATACATCAATAACTCATATGACATTCATACATATGAGTTGGATATTCCAGTCTTCACTCCTTTTACCTTTACACTTCTAACAGTTTAACTTTTAGTATTTCTCCTACTCGCAAAAGAAGCACCCAACTTAAGAGTGGTGTTAGCCCTGGACTTCCTAGGCGTGTAAGTCATACTAACACCCTTTGGACACTTCCTTTCTCTTTAAGTTGTTGTTTTATTCACCTTTCATCATATTACAGGTGTTCTTCTGGATCCCTCTCTTATCAGTCTAATGCATAGTAAACACTTTACTAATAATTTGCAAGCAAACTTTGCTTTGGATATTTCATATCTTTTAGCCTTTGTTTGTATCTGAAAATTAATTTTTAGTTCCATGAATATCACATAACTATCCAAAACTTTCGAAGTTCAGGTTTCATGGAAGCAAACATATTGCACTTGACCGTAACGGAATTCTAGCTTTTGGACCGAAGGATGAGAGTCTCATCATCCATAGCATTTAGTGGGAGTATACGGAAAGCATGCGATGGGACAAAGCCCTTCTCGACACTCTTGAGGACAATCCTCACATTACATTACCAAACGTAAAGTTTTTAACCAGATATTTAACAGCTATTCAATTTTAACAGGGAAGGTGGAAACGCGAGCCATTATTCTACAACTATTTTGCAAGAAACACTTAGACAATGTTCATAATTAATTGCACTAAGAATTAAACTTGTCAATTCAACAGTGGGCTCCCACTCAAATCAATATCTCTCAAAATTGATTATGAGTGATACAAGACCCACATTTCGATTCCACGCCATTGATGTGGACATCACTGATGATGAGAATTTCAATTGGTAGGCAAACTTGCCGATCACATCTCCATGTGACTCTTGTTCATCTTTCGATGGGTGTGTTCCGAGCTCAGGATGATCCTACCTGAACGTCAAAGATAAGCAAGTGATCTTGCTGCGAGGTCTGACCTCACCCACCTCATTCCTCTTGATTTGTTCGTACCCATGTGGACATGGCGCACCCCGAAAAGATACGAATTACAGATGGTGCTACACTTGGGTGAACACTAACTACTTTGATATTTTGGAGTGAGAGAACACCCTAATAAAAAGCGACTACTGCGCAATCAAGAAGGGTGCATCAAGAGGGATAAACATCTTAGGAAATTCATAATAGCATGATATGGTATAGCCCCTTATGACGAAGAAGTCTTTCATTTCTTCATCTTAGGCATTCGCGTCGATGTTCACCTTCACAAAGATTGCCACCACCTTATCGATGCACCAGATAATATTGCTATCTCTATAGCTAATAAAATAAGTGCATTACTTAAGGTTGACACGCAGGTCATTAAAGTGACAATCATATGGCTCCAACCATCATGCCGAATCATGACACGCAGGTCATGTTAATCAAATTACATCATATAGTCATCTCTTACATAATCGAATTAGTATGAGCACTGCTATACCACATCACATGCACATCCTGCAAAACCAAGTTAGATGCCTCTATTGGTTTATGCAAAATGTTATTTTACATGGCTTCTAAGGTTTTGACTTAAACCACAGCTACCAACGTTCATCATCAACTATGATAGTTCATGTCACTAGATTAACTTTGCAGGGTGTATGAAGCACGAGATAATAAAATCTCAAACCCCATACTAAACTTCGTCATACGCATGACCCCCGTGCAGATCAGATATGCATTACCCTTTTGTCTGCGAAATTTCATCTTTCTTTCTAACTATGGTGGATTTCAACGAACTGTTAGCACTTCGTTGATCAATCAGGATCGCGGATTGCCGGAACATAAGAATCCACCATGCCGTTATCAAGATCAGAAATATGCAAATTCCAGGGAAGTAACAAGAACATCGGGTAACAGATTTCACCAGCTACCCGCACAAATAATTTTCTGTAATAGAACTCATCTACTACAAATTATATTGTGCAACACCCATACATCTCTATGTATTCTAAATCGAAACCTGCATCTATGCATAGCACGGCTCATGATGCCACTGTAGGGTAACGCGACAGAAAACAAAAAAAATCGACTTACGCACCAGACCAGGACCACTATGGAGACTGCATAGAAGGTTTGATCTTTTCGTTGCCAACTAGTAGCGCTCGAAAGTAGAGTCGATGACGATCGGCGGTGCAGATCCCCGCAGCTAGGATTTACAACCTCACAACCGCGAGGATGTATACCCTCATCTGCCCCTCGGACAGCCCTCCGGGAGGCGGTCATACAGTCCCCTGGACGGTGTCGCGGACATCCCTTCAGGAGGACCTTCAAAACTCGGACGGTCACACGGACAACCCTTCCGGTGGCACTCTCAAACTAAGACCGAAACTACGATCTCTCTATAGAGTTGCACACATACGGTGTCATCTATCCAGCAGGGCTTCGCCGTCCAGAACTAGTTCCCACCGGAACCCAAACAACCTTTCGGCTCTACGAAACTATTTCGCGGGGAGGGAGAGAGAAGCCGAATCATTGCAATGGCACTTGTATGTGAGAAAGAGTGTGTCTTTAGGCAGCCCCTCCACCCTTATTTATAGGCCAAGCCCAAGGGTGGTTTCTCCAAGAAGCCAAGGGGATAATACCAAAAGGCCCTCAAGGTGGCTTCTCCAAGAAGCCAAGCAAAAAGCACTTTCACTATTCATGACAACATTTTTCAGCGTCCGTTCGACTGAAAATATTTATGTGGGCTCAGAACATTTCCAGTACCCACTAAAATAGTTTTCAACACGTTACAAAACAATTTCGGTTTAGTGATTTTCATCTGCGAAAAGGAAACAAGAATGTGTTTTCACTATTCATGAAGACAATTTTTCACGTCCATTAAATCTGAAAATATTTCTGTGGGTCTTAGAATAATTCCAGTACCCACTAAAATGATTTTGGATTCGTTCTGAAACAATTTCAGATTAGTGAATTTCATCTGTGAAAAACAACCAAAGCGGTACCGGCAGCTCCGAAATATTTTCGGTTTTTATCCCGAAAAATTCCCATAAGTTTCCAGAATAATTCTGGCACCCTCCAAGAATTATCAGGCGTGTCCCGAAACCAATTTGACTTACTGGTATATCCCGAAACAACTTTTCGGTTTTATGAAACTATTTCGCTATTCTCTCTCTGGAACTCTTCCATTGTCTCCGAAACTTATTCGGCAAATTTCTCTCACACTCCCTGTCTAGTATTCAGCAGATAGATGACCCTTAAGCGTGTGACCCTATAGGTTCGGTGAAGCATAGACATGACCGGAACACTTTCCGATCAATGATCAGCAACGGAGCCGTGGACACCCATATTGACCCCTATACCCATACAAACGAATATTGGAGTGAACCTCTAGTTGTCGCGCGGCAATTCCTGTTGCTTCGTGATATGTTACAAATACCCGAAGTGAGACATGTTGGCATCCCCGTTGAGGGAGTCCTGGATTAGGGGGTCTCCGGACAGCCGGACTATCTCTATTGGCCGGACTGTTGGACTATGAAGATACAAGATTGAAGACTTCGTCTCGTGTCCGGATGGGATTCTACTTGGCGTGGAAGGCAAGCTAGGCGGTACGGATATGGATATCTCCTCCTTTGTAACCGACCTTGTGTAAGCCTAACCCTCTCTGGTGTCTATTTAAACCGAAGGGTTTTAGTCCATAGGACAACAACCATAACATACAATCATACCATAGGCTAGCTTCTAGGGTTTAGCCTCTCCGATCTCGTGGTAGATCTACTCTTGTACTACCCATATCATCAATATCAATCAAGCAGGACGTAGGGTTTTACCTCCATCAAGAGGGCCCGAACCTGGGTAAAACATTGTGTCCCCTGCCTCCTGTTACCATCCGGCCTAGACGCACAGTTCGGGACCCCCTACCCAAGATCCGCCGGTTTTGACACCGACATTGGTGCTTTCATTGAGAGTTCCTCTGGATCGTCGCCGTTAGGCTTGATGGCTCCTACTATCATCGATAGCGATGCGGTCGAGGGCGAGATTTTTCTCCCCGGACAGATCTTCGTTTTCGGCGGCTTTGCACTGCGGGCTAATTCGCTTGGCCATCTGGAGCAGATTGAAAGCTACGCCCCTGGCCGTCAGGTCAGATTTGGAAGTTTGAACTACATGGCCGACACCCGCGGAGACTTGATCTTCGACGGATTCGAGCCACAGCCGGGCGCGCCGCACTGTCACGACGGGTATGACCTAGCTCTGCCGCCGAACAGTACCCCAAAGGCCGCGCCCGCATCAGCTTCGACCCTTAGCTCGGAGCCAACCGCGCCAATCGAGGACGGGTGGCTAGACACCGCCTCAGGGGCTGCAGTCTCAACGGCGATCGAGCCGAACACCAGCCTAATCCTCTGCAAAGCCCATGACTCCAAGGTGTCGGACTCTTTTCTGGACTCCGAACCGTCCGCGCCCCTGCCAATCAAATCTGATTGGGCGCCGATCATGGAATTCACCGTCGCGGATATCTTTTAGCACTTGCCCTTCGGCGACATTCTGAATTCACTAAGGTCTCTCTCTTTGTCAGGAGAGCCCTGGCCGGACTATGGCCAACAGGATTGGGATGCGGACGACGAAGAAATTCGACGCCCACCCACCACCCACTTCGTAGCCACTGTCGATGATTTAACCGACATGCTCGGCTTCGACTCCGAAGACATCGACGGTATGGACGACGATGTAGGAGACGAACATGAACCAGCGCCTATAGGGCACTGGAAAGCCACCTCGTCATATGACATATACATGGTGGATACACCCAAAGAAGGCAATGGCGATGTGATAGCGGAGGATGACCCCTCCAAGAAGCAACCCAAGCGCCAACGTCAGCGGCGCCGCTCTAGGTCCCACCAAAGCAAAAGTGG
The DNA here is from genome assembly GCF_018294505.1 of Triticum aestivum. Lineage (NCBI taxonomy): Eukaryota > Viridiplantae > Streptophyta > Magnoliopsida > Poales > Poaceae > Triticum > Triticum aestivum. Next base: position 152,665,599 of record NC_057809.1, read on the forward strand.
TGATACCGGCACAGGAGATAATAACACTCCGAATAGTGCCAAAGACAACAACATTCCCCTCCAGCAAGATTTAGAGCAGGAGGATGGAGGAGCCAACTCTCTTGAGAGAGCGGCAGATGGAGAGGAGGATGACAATTACATGCCCTCCTCCGAAGACGAGGCAAGCCTCGGCGACGATGAATTCGTCGTACCAGAAGATCCCCTCGAACAAGAGCGCTTCAAGCGCCGGCTTATGGCCACGACAAATAGCCTGAAGAAAAAGCAGCAGCAGCTTCAAGCTGATCAAGATCTGCTAGCTGACAGATGGACTGAAGTCCTCGCGGCCGAGGAATATAAACTCGAGCGCCCCTCCAAGAATTATCCAAAGTGCAGGTTACTACCCCGACTGGAGGAGGAAGCGTATGATATGGCTGATCGACCACCTCGTGGCCGCGATAGAGAGGCATTCCAGCCAAAAGTTCAGCCTCCACCCCGACGCCATTCAAATAAAAAGGCATGGGGAGATACGCTAGACCTGCGAGACATATTGGAGGACAAAGCAAAGCATGCAAGATCGATCTACGGATCACGAGGGCGCACTACTCTGCGAGACGATAAACGTCACGCCGGATACAGTAAGAGCAAATCCGGCCAGGCCGAACACGGTGGGCAAGACCCTTTCGAGCTGCGTCGCGATATAGCCCAATACAGAGGCGCCGCACACCCCTTATGCTTCACAAACTGAATCAGTCTCACCGAGTTCACATATTCGGTCCGACCAAGTTGGCTCTTTTGTGTGTAACGGTTAGATTTTGTGTGGAGGCTATATATACCCCTCCACCCTCCTCTCCATTAGTGAGAAAGCCATCAAAACGTGCCTACACTTCCAGCATTCATTTTCTGAGAGAGAACCACCTACTCATGTGTGGAGACCAAGACATTCCAATCCAACCACAAGAATCTTGATCTCTAGCCTTCCCCAAGTTGCTTCCCACTCAAATCATCTTTCCACCATAGCCAAATCTGTGAGAGATAGTTGAGTGTTGGGGAGACTATCATTTAAAGCACAAGAGCAAGGAGTTCATCATCAACACACCATCTATTACCTTTTGGAGAGTGGTGTCTCCTAGATTGGTTAGGTGTCACTTGGGAGCCTCCGTCAAGATTGTGGAGTTGAACCAAGGAGTTCGTAAGGGCAAGGAGATCGCCTACTTCGTGAAGATCTACCCAAGTGAGGCAAGTCATTCATGGGCGATGGCCATGATGGGATAGACAAGGTTGCTTCTTCCTGGACCCTTCGTGGGTGGGGCCCTCCGTGGACTCGCGCAACTGTTACCCTTCGTGGGTTGAAGTCTCCACCAACGTGGATGTACGATAGCACCACCTATCGAAACCACGCCAAAAATCTCCATGTCTACATTGCGTTCGCCACTCCAAACCCCTCCCTTTACCTTCATATGCAATGAGTACATTCCGCTGCTATACTCCTAGAATTGCATGTATAGGTTGATTGCTTGACTTGTCCTAAGTTGTGAAAATCTGCCAAGACTTAAAATTGGGAAAAGGCTAGATTTTTATTTGGTCAAGTAGTCTAATCACCCCCCCCCTCTAGACCTACTTTCGATCCTACACACCTCCGCTAACCGCCACCAAGTCGCAGACCCATCTACCCAATATTGCGCCCATCACCTCCCAAACCAATCCAGTTATCTCCACTTTCCTGCACAATTCCTCCATCATAGAACCATACTATCCACAACCACCAATTACCATCCTCCACCACCTTCCCTTCCAACCCTAACCTTGTAAGCTCTTTCTTCACAATCCCAAGTATGCTAAGCTCGAGTCCCCACAGTTTGATAATCCCTCCGTCCCATAATATAAGATGCTATTACATCCATTGTACTCATGTATTGGATGTGATAAGATCTTATATTACGGGACCGAGGGAGTAGAAAATAAAACCAATTGTCATGGCTGAAGCAATACAAGCAAATTTTTAAGGGCCGGCAGATAATGGAGGTAAACAAGCTGCGGCTCGCTTTGTTCCATATCAGCGGCAAAAAGCATGTACCCAGTACATTCTATAAATTGCAAATATGAAGTGTATTTGAAGTGCATAAATCATACATCGTAGTGACTCCCTTGCATTAATAGCTTACCTTTACCAGATAAACATACAAGTCTTCACAAAGAGCATGCAGCTCTTTGTCCACACTACCATCTGTACTTGACCCTGATTCATGTCTTAGACTTTGGGTTGCACATTGGAGCTCATTGTCTAGACGCCGAATCAAACACGGGAGCAGATCATCTACAATCAAACGCTCAAGCCGCACATCATTTGTGGAAACTGCAAGCTGAATCAGATAACAGCAAAAGTGAAGAGCCTTGATTGCTGCTTTATCATCCACAAAGTATCCAAAGAAGCTCATCCTCAACTTCTCAAAGAAATTATGATGTAGAAGAAACCTGTTAAAAACTGACTACCTTTTTACATGTTTTTCTTTCATGTTCTATTTATGACTTCTAATAAATAGACATAGAATTGTATTATTTAACAGAATTTGACTAAAACTGTACCTGCAGAAAGAAGATGGTGCCATAGAGTTCAAATCTTGAGAAGAGACAGTGTCCTTGTTGCAGATAGGTTTAACATCTTCATGTAGAGGCACAACAGTTTTTTCCATAAATGCTAAGGCCTCAAGCAAATCTGACATCTTTCGAGTAAACTCTAGCAGTAGCTTATATCCCATTTTATTTATTTGTTCATCTTCTCCAACAAGATTACCATAGTTAAAAAGGTTGTGTGCTTGTCTTTTATAAAGAAGATAAAACCAAGTACCATGAAGTCTATCCTCACACTCCAATAGTATGGGCTCTAATAAGTTGACTGTCCACTCCTCCAAGATTTCACGGGGACAATGCTTGACCAGAGGAATAACTACAAGATGGATAAGCTTCCCTAAATGTCTCAATTCCATACACCCTAAAGCTTCCGTGAACGCATTACCAACAGATAGACTTTCCAACAACTTAGGGAATGCCCCCTTAATGGTTGTACACAGACCTATAAAATTTTACCTATGGCAATGATATAAGCAGTAAACAGCATGATTATCATAATAAACATTTGATGTAGAATTTAAGTTCATGCCACTCAAGAAAACTCTCACTTCAAACATTTGACTTTGGTCATTTCTAAGTACTCCAGTATCGATAAAAAAAACAGTATATCTGAACCGCTATAGCAATGTACTTACACCCTCTGTCGAGTTCCCTCTAACAGTGCCCTTGTCTCATTCTCACGGAACCATCCCTCACTGTCAATAGTATACAGCCCATCAGAAATTTCAAGCAAATGATCAAGCTCCATACAGCTCAAGGTTTTAGCCTTTTCAACTTCTGCAGGCAACAAGTCAACACCAATTTCCGCCATCCAAAGTACATGTATACAACGGAGCAGCTGAAAAAATATGAAAGAAATAGATTGTAAACACACGGCTGTATGCAACCTAAATTTGCTGTGTATTTACGATCATTGTTCGGGCACAACTGCAAATTTAGAGGATCATTTACCCGCAAGAATAGAGGAATGATTAATTCCAAAAGAGCTATGGAGAACACACCACAAGCACCATACTCGTTTATTCCATTCATAAGCTTTTCCTCACAGAATTTCACAACGTGATAAGACATCTTCAAAAATTGACCATCAGAAAATAGATTGCTCAATCCAGACATGGTACGCACATATTTACGATTCCACTCCATCTGGATCCATATTCTGTTGAGAGAATTAAGTAGACATAGAAGCATACCCATGTATTGCTGAATCCTGTAAAATAGTTCAAAGGTAAGTAGTCGCTTTGTAACTGCTCCCTCTGCTCTTAAATAAGTGATATTTTTTACTTGCATGGTTTGCAAGGTACAGATTAATTCATAAACTGTAGTAATAACATGATCATAAATTCATAACTAAATTAATAGAAGCCTTCTGTCAATACTCCAGTTAAGTCTCAACTATGAAATTTGGTGTATTTAATGCTATGAAGAATAGCAACCTGTATTCCCATGAGACCAAGTATATATACACATGCATGCGTGGTACATATGCACAAAACGCCCAATACAGCGGTCATATGACACAGCTAATATGTGGCAAACTGGCAACTATGCACATCTTAACATTGAATATACCGCTCCTGGCCTACTGAGCAATGTCTCATGTTGACAATTGAAAAAAAATTGTTCATATTGGAAATCCATTTTGAAAATAAGGACCTCAGGCTTCTATAATGTCATTTATTTATGGAGAAGGGGGCGTTACATACAGTTGGATACCAGGCAATCCAAATTAGTGGAAGCATATCATACCCTAGACAAGACGTTGCAATAATAAATGCCTCGCATAATAAATTATGCTCTGCAAGGATAGGACAGTCCATTCCTTGGTGAGAAGAAATTGTGTCATTGATTCCCTGTACCATCAACAAAGCACATTCAAGAACAGAAAAAAAAAGTATTCCCTCTGTAACATAATGTCTTACATTAAGTTATAGAGGTTGTATATTATAGTCAGAGTGCATCTCCCTTGAAATAAAATATGTGTACCACCTGGTAAAAACAATTGTCACACATTTAAATGTCTGAACAAAGCAGGACACATCATAAAGGGACATACAAAAAACTAATCATAATGGTATACCGTGGGTGCCGCACTCCAATCACTGTTCTGGGATCTTTTATCTGACATGCTGCTTCTACTGTCAGTACTCTCTAAAACTAAATCATGATCGGATTTAACCAGCTGTAACATCAACTTTAGAAGATCAGTGCTGCTAAGTTTTTCACTCCTGTATTTCAGGAGATGCTGCAGAAAAAAAAGACCAATGAAAAGGAAATAAAAGAATTAAGGACCCAGTCATCTGAGAGTATGTACATGAAGCACTATGATGAAGTAAAGTGTCAGGAAGGACCTGAAGCATCTTATAGCCATGAAGTTGAACCTTGATCAACTCCTGGTTGGCCAGCAAAAGTGAAACCTTTAGAAAGGATTCCACGTATAGTTCCTCTTCTGTTCTTACCTGGAGTATTTCACATTGATCAGACATCACCAATGCATTGTTTGATAAAAGAAAAAGGTGACAGAATTTGAAGAAAGCACGCCGGTAATTGCATTGTGCACATTTCTGAAGGTGTGCCGTCAAATTGGCGAGTCCTCGGTACAGAATTTACTAGGTCCCATGTCAGATCACAAAGGCCAAAGCTAGCGAATTAAAGTCTACGGAATATAAATTCAACTAAATCCGCTTAATAACTAGTAGTACAAAGCGTGCTAGAGTAGAGACCTCTTCGTTCCATCATATAATGTTGCTGAAACTAGCATTGTCTAAAATTCCAATTGCAGTGTCGTGAACGGATTAAAGTTGCTCTGTTTGTTCCATCCTGTAATGCCGCCAAAATTAGCATGTTCAGAACTCCAATTGTGACGTCTTGGACGTATTTGCTATATTAGTGACACGTGTGGCCACACCATCGGTTCACAACCTAAAAACTGCTGCGGACACCTGAGATTCAATTCATGCTGCATTGGACGAAAAACTGGGCACGAGTTTGGAACCCTAGGCGTAGACAAAGCACGTGATAAGCTGCGGCCTGGATACTCGTTTAGGCTTAGAGTTCTGTATCTTTAGCTGTCACCGAAACAGAAGCAAGGCCAGTACAAGTAGTACCTGTCCCAGGTTTGGAGGGTCCGAATCGCGGTCGGCGCCCGTCGCCGCCTCCGTTGGGAGGCAGGACGCGTCCATGGAGATTGAGGGGAAGCCTCGAGGTGGCTGGCGCCGGCCGTGCGCGGGCTCAGGAGAGGAGGGAGTGGAGGAGGGGCGGATCCTATTCCCCGCGTACCGCCGGGGATAGAGATCTTTTTTTTTTCTTTTGAGAGTTCCGGCCTTCCGGGAAGAGAGATGAAACGCGTGAGCGCCCTTGCGCTATATAGGCCGGCCATTCAGGGTTTACCAGCACCGGTTTTGGTTTTTCCCTTTCTTTTTACCGTTTTTTTATTTTACTTTTTTACTTCTCTTATTTTCTGTTTCCATTATTTTTTTTACTTTTCATATTTTAAACTTATGACTCTTTTTAAGAAATCGGTAATAAAAGAAACGCAAGAACAATTTTTAAATTCATGAACAATTCCTGAATTTTGGGAACATTTTTAAAATTCGTGAATATTTTTTGGAATTCAAGAACATTACTTTTGGACTTGTGAATTATTTTTTAATTTATGACCATTTTCTAAATTTTATATCTATACTTTAAATTTTAGAAAAAAAATCAAACAGCGGATTTTTGTTTTGAAATTCATGAACAGCTTTTTGTTAATTTGGAAACAAATTTTGAAATTCCTGAACATTTTTCGAATTTTCAACATTTTCGAAAATTCGTGAACATTTTTTGGATTCATGAACATTTTCCTGAATTCATTAATAATTTTGAAATTCGAGAACATTTTTCAAAATCATGAATATCTTTTGAAAATCAGAGCATTTTTCAAATTCAGGAACATTTTTTGAAATTGGACACTTTTTTTCAAATTCATGAATATTTTTTATAATTCAGTAACATATTTCAAATACATTGATATCTTTTGAAAATCAGAGCATTTTTCAAATTCACGAAAAAAATTTGAAATTGGAAACACTTTCCAATTCATGAATATTTTTTATAATTCAGGAACATTTTTCAAATTCATGAACATTTTTTAAATTTGGGAACATTTTTTAATTCAAAACTGTATTTAAAATCCCTAACAGTTTTTAGAGAAGCAAAAAAACAGAAAATCTCTACTACTTAAAAAGAACGTAAGGTTTCCATTTCACCTCTCTTTCGTCCAACCTTCCTTATATATGTCCCACTCTTCCCTTCTCCCTTTTGACTTTTTCTCTCATCTATGATTTTTCTCCCATCCATTCTCCCTAAAATAGAATCAATTGTCTCATGTTTTGTTAACTTACCAAAACATATTTTGTTTGGTAAGTAATTGAATTCTGACCAAATAAGTGCTTAAGGATAAAATGGCAGGTAAATCATGACGATTGCATACAAAATCTTGCTAAGATTTTAGCGCATCAATATAATAATAGATGCGCAGTCAGGAGCTAATGTACTAAAATATTTATATTCCCGTTGCAACGCACGGGCAATTGTCTAGTAAAACAAAAAACTATGGAGCGCCGTAGAGCATATGGGTCGGCCCAAAGCTAGTGCGGGGGAAGGAGGGGCATGCATTTCCTCTCTATTCCCCGCGTAGGTCGGGGAAGGTCATGTGGAGGCAGCCGAGCAATCGGTGACGAAGGGAGACCACAACCCACAGGGGTCGGTGGCCACGAGGGTGTCTGACCCGCGTATTTGGGCTTTTTAAGGCCTTCTACAATGTAAGATGCTTAGGAGAGATGCTTAGAGAAATAAATCGGTTTTTTTCTAAAGCATTGGTGCTTATTTTTAGATTGCGGATGCTTAATTAGGCATGCTTTCTGTAGAAATAAACACTGGGCTTAAGAAAAACGTAATTTATTTTATCAAGCACCTCACTAAGCAGTAAACACCTTACATTGCATAAGGCCTAAGGGCATCTCCAACAGCTGCCTTATTTTAGTGCACCATGCAACTAAATAGTGCAGCCGTTGAAGATGCTCTAACCTCCTCAAAACGCCTCTCCTTTAGTCATAACTAGATAATACCCCGAGCGTTGCAGCAGGATGTTATTGTGTGACAAAGAGCTCAAAAGAGAGGAAGGCACAATAAGAAGAAAAGGGTTAGAAAATCCAATTTTGTACAAGATCTTAGTATTTTATTGGATGATCAAAAGTAGTGTGTTCATCTCAGTGGAAAGGAGACCATGCAACTAAAAAGAATATTAGCACATAATTTATTTTAATGAGAACACCAATATAGAGAAGATAAAAAAAAACATCATGACCAGCAGGGCTTCAAACAAAGTATATGCTGAGATACTACCGCAATATGAATTGCTTGTTTGCACCTTGACTGAACACATAGCTTCGATCTTACTCGTGTCGTGTATGTGGTTCCACTCAACTTATATAGCACTACATTTATATACACCCAGATTGTAAAAATTGTGCTGAAACCAGTACACATGAAGCACAACTTTTTAAGAATAGTAGATAACTGTGCAGAAAAGCCAGCGTGTGGTCACGGACAAAACAGAAGGACTGTTCCAGTGATCCTAGAAGAAAACTATTGCAGAATTTTCCACCGGGGATGCATCGCGATGTTCGACCCAGCGGCTATGATCACCCACCCTGTTTACAGAGCACCACAGATTCACTAAGGCCCTGTTCGGAACTTCCCCACTCCGCGGAGTTGGGGGGGCTGGGTTTTGGCAGCTCCGTCAAATTTAGCTAAAGTCTGGTCCGCTCCCGGAGCGGAGTTAAAGGAGACGAGAGAAACCGAACGCAGCCTAAACAAAGCAAGTCATTTAGAGGAGATGACTGTACCACGGGCCATGAACCTGCTCTGATATTGTTGCTACTTTGATCAGCACCTCAGCTGCCTTCACTACGCGGTCGGTGAGCTTTGTCGCCCCGATGCGCCCCAGGGCCGCCTCGGCGAGTTTCCTGCCCTTCGTCCCGTTGCCACCTAGGGTGACTGCACGGAACGCGCAGTGAACAGATCGAGACACCTTCCTGAAGACAGTGTCATCAGTCTGGAGGCTTTTGAGGAAGACCCTGCTCAATATCTGCTTCCTGTTCTCAACCATTTCATCCGAACAAGGGCCGGCCGAGGTCGACGAACGGACCATCACCTCGATGATCTGATCCATGCCAACATCAGAAAAACTGTCTAGTAGCTCTGCAAGCGTGTTGAACAGTTCCAAGGTAGAATTTTCCAGTTCTGAGGGAGTGGCCTTTGAGTCCTCACTCATCAATACTTGACGCTGGACAAGCATGCTGTAAGAAGAACATAACTAGGTTCAGTCGTTAATGCGTTCTAGTGCTCTGATATTATTATGTAGTAATGAACACAGCATAAAATTTCACCTTGTTGCGATAACAATCACTTGTTGGAACTGACTCTGGACACCACGCAACCTCAACCAGTTGAGCTTAAATGTTTCGGGTACTGATTTTCTTTCCATGCCCTCCATCCTGCTGATAAGCTGTAACAGCCCAATCCTTACTAGCCTGTCGATCGTTTCTCCCGAGCACTCTGGTAGGATCTCTGTACTTCCTGTTTCATGTTATGTAACATGATTAACAAACTCAGGTAAATGGCCAGCATAAAATTAATGAGCAAATACCTGCTACAGGCACTGTAGATTGTTGCTGATCTGGAGTTCCACGACCAGCTCGGAGGGTCGTAACCAATGGCTGAACCTGTTATGACAGACAGGCGTAGATTCAATCAACAGCAGCAGATGAGAACCATAAATACTTAGGCTAGTGTTGCTTAAAACAGCCCATAGGGGGTCTGTAGCTTAATCAATAACAGCGGGTAAAAACCACAACTACTTGTCTATTATTACTGCTTAATACAGTAGCTGTGCATAGTGTTTACTAGGAGTAAAATTTAAGAACATGAAACTAACATTGTCTGATGCAGGCAGGATCTGTAAGGAGCTGACATATTCATTCCATTCTTCTTCTACCATATCCTTTGAGGTAGAAATCCACTGAATAGTTGAAGTGAGAGACACTAATGCATTGGAACGGGATCCATAGCGATCGGCAAAAGCTTTCTGCAGGTACTCGACCCCACCTGAGCCCTTTATAATTGGTTTCAATAGTTGGATTCGTGCTCTACTGACTTCAGACTGAAGAGCCTGTTTAATAAAAAATATTTAGTTTCTGAATGATGCTATAGATTCACTGTGTAGCTAGTGTAAATTACTCAAAACCTCGAGGTAGTATTAAGGATTATACAAACCTTTAACTCTTCCATAGTGAACCGCAAGCCCTTGATGACAGCTATTACAAATGCATTTGGATCTCTATCATGAGAATCAGAGTGTCCGATCAATTCGTTCAATAATTTGTCATGACTGATCTTCATTTCTTCTTCCTTTGCGGGAGAAGATAATTTACGCAGCATGCCCAGAGAGTACTGCAGAATCTGCCCCAAATATTGTGTGCCCTGGGTGCTCGACTCAAGTACCTTTCCACAAGAAATGATTCGTTGGTATCAGATGTATTTAATAGATTCATGATAACACTCATTCAGACTCTTCTTACCTGGGACAATATTTCAAGGTTAATATTGTTTGTTATTTCTTCTTTCCACCCTTTACTGGCCATCTGGTGCAATGCATCCCTGACTTCGTTTACTAGGTTGACCAGATAACTGTAATCTGGTGTGTCTCCTTTCATTGAATCCACAACCACATCCCAGAAAGCTTTCTCCATTGTTTCCCTAACTTGTGCCTGAGAATAAAAAAGTGGGCAACTAAGAAAATAACATACTACTTAACCGGAGGTGCATCTTACACTGGAAAAAACTACACCCTAGATCATGGCATTTGAGTTCCCCTAGACACTCAAAGCTCACACAGATTCTCTACCATGATACACATTTTTGGTTCTTAGATTACCCCAGGTGTGAAGCTCAACAGTAATATTCTAATATACGAGAGGACCTAACCTTGAAATCCCCCTCAACTTTACCAACGTCATCAGAGCTATCAGAAAAAGAACCATGCAAAATCTCATTGACCATTTGTTCATTATCTGTTGGCAGCTTTTCTGGCACCGTTCTGCTCATTTGGCTGCTGATGACCTTGTCTCCTGAGTTACTTCCAGATGGTGAAGGGGAAGCTTTCAACAAATATCCGACAAGCTCATTCTCTATTGGCAGCTCTCCTGACCCTGTGCTGCTCATTTGACCACCATTGTCTCTAGTGTTACTTTGAGACGTTGAAGAAGAAGCCTTGGACAAAGATTGAACAACTCTACCTAGCCTTTCACCATCCTTACCCAAATTATCTTTGGTGTCAGAAAGAAGAGACTGTCCAGAAAGAGATGCGACATTTGCATCTGATGTTGCCAAGGGGCTCCTATTTTCCTTGGCTCCAATGAACTTTGACCTTGTTTCTGATAAAGCAAGTTCCATCCTCTCAATACCAGCTTCACCACCTAGGTGCCAAACCTTCTCCCTTAAAAGTTTCTGGTCTACCATAACCTGGACGGCAAACAGAATTTTGTTTCAGCAGATGTTACACTTACGAAGATGTCAAGAAAAGAGCATCGGAGTAAATAAACTACTCCCTCCATCCCATAATATAAGAGTGTTTTCGACACTATACTAGTGTCAAAAACGCTCTTATATTATGGGACAGAGGGAGTAAGTGTAAACATTCTAGCACGTTTGTTAGAATGCCCAAGGCTTTATTCCTCAGATGATACATTAAGACAAATCATATGCACCCAAAATAAGACTTGTTCAAAGCCAAATGATATGCACCCAAAACTACACACCGGATATGGCAGCACGTTTGTTAGAAGCACCGATATAAAATTATGAATCATACCTGTTTCTGGATGGCTGTTGAATTAATATTAGTATAATTAAGGCTATCTGACATGCCTTCAGTAGTTAATTTGCATGTTTGCATCATTGAGAGCTCAAGCTTGCATGCAGCTGTCACGAGATCTTCCTCTAGCGACTTGGCATCTTTTGCTTTCCACACCACAAAGTGGTAAAGATAAGCACACCAAGCTTTATCAAAAGAAGCCAGCTGAGATCTGAATTTTGTTCGATCAGCAGCAATTGAAGAACACTCCTGGTTATTAGAAGATCCAGGAGAGACTGCACCTAATGTAGACTGCTGCAATATGCATGCACCATCTAACCCATCAAGTATTGTCTTCATCAGCAGTTCAAATTCCTTCACAAAGTTTGTTGCTGACTCCACAAGTAGTTTCTCTCGCTCGCCTTGTACATTAAAAACAGCCCCTGGATGACCTAGAATCATGTAAGCACAAAGCACTACCCTTGGTGAATATCTAGGTAACTTGCCAGCGTCAGAATTTTTAGTTGTCCTTTTTGGTGTTACTCTAGCTCTTGCTGCACTACTTGGTAGGATTCTCGTATTTGGTGATCCCAGGTGCTTGAGCAGATGATCGATATTTTCTGGTGTGCATGAACTTGATGTCTCAGAAAGAATAAAACAACTCTCCAAGCAATCAAGCAATGCCCTGGCGGTCTGAAGAACTTTTGTAGATTCAATACAGAGGGCTAGTTTTTCAAATGGCAGAGAATTAGCAGATTCCTGATTTATTCCCAGCACGTCAAAGGCCGCAGCCAACACCACTGTTGTCTCCCTGTACTTATTCTCTGATGTCACTCTTTGCCCAAAGAACTTTTTTGTCCTCTCCTCCAGCGCAGCTCGCCTCTGCAAACGAGCATGCAAGAGTTGAATACGGTTCTCCTCTGCTTGCTGTACCCGATGCTCAACTCTCATGCCAAGCTCCTCCCTTTCCCTGTTGAACCTCATTTCTGCATCCTTCTTAGCAGCCTGACGCAGCTCATCCAGTTTAGCTAAACGATTCTGCTCTTTCTCCAGGAGGCTCAACCTACAATTATAGAATATTCTTCAATCTTTGGTAAAAAAGAATCAAATAATAATACCCTACCGGTTTGCCTCTTTTGATTACCTCTTCTGCTTAGCAGCCACAAGCTTTGCTTCAAGGCGTTGCTTGGGATCCTCCTCCTGAGATGGCTGTGAAGTGCTCCTGACTGCATGTCTTGCTTTGCATGATAATGTTTCATGGAATTGCTGGAGAGGACAACAGTTTATATAAGTAGGCAGCAGCAAACATATATGTTTTACCAGTCCATGAAACTTCGCAAAACTTGCCCCATTTTGGTCATTTCACCCTTCACACAGTTCTCAAAAGTTAGTTAACAAAACAAGAGAATGAACTTTCTGGTCATATAAATTTGTAATGGAGACTCAACATTCTCACCGTCAGAACCAACCAGGGCTTAAACAAGCCCTCTTCTAATCAATGCACCGAGACACAAAGCTTTCACATTTTCTCTAAAAAATAACCAACCAGGGCTCCCACTGCCACAAAGTTAAGATAAACCTCAACTACCTTGCAGTTCTAAGATCTGATCAAATAAACTAACACACGGTGCCAACTTGGCAGCCATTTTGCCACACTAAGAGCTTGATATGGTGATGCAAAGCATGAAGGCTGACATGGCTTCGAGACCGGGTGGGTTTCTGGTATCATTTTTCAAGAAGTTCTTGGGGGCAGTCAAGGGTTTTGTTCTTCAAATTCTCAATGGAATTGCCCTTGGCACGGTAGTATGTCAAGGTTGACTTTGGGGTGTGAATGCTTATTCCTAAAACTGAAGGGGCGGGGTGCGTTAGGCATTTCCACCCTATCGCGCTAATTAGTGTAATTTTCAAGATCATTGCTAAAGCTTATGCCACCAGGTTCTCCGGGGTGGCGCATACAATTATTAGCTCTAGTTAAACATCATTTATCAAAGGTAGACTTATCCTGGACGGGGATCTGGCGCTACAAGAGATTGTTCACAAACTTCGAATCAAGAATCTATGGGTAGTCTTGCTAAAACTGGACTTCATGGAAGCATATGATAGGATAAACTGGAAGTTTCTACGCAAAGTTATGCCCAGGGAAGGTTTTGACGCTGGATATATTCATCGGATCATGCAGTTGGTCTCGGGTGGCCAAACTGCAATGTGCATTGATTGAGAAGTGCACCCCTTCTCCTGCAATCTCAGAGGGGTGAGATAAGGGGATCCCATCTCACCCCTCTTGTTTGACTTGGTGGGGATGCCTTTGCAGAAATCCTATCCTCAGCCAATATGGCAGGTCATG
>NC_057809.1:152679876-152712374 GCF_018294505.1 Triticum aestivum
ATGATCCTCTCATCCAGAACAAGCCCGCTGCCATTGCAAACATGAAATTCCTGTTTATGTGCTTCGAGAACATGTCAGCGTTAAATTTTAATATACACAAGAGTGAAGTTATTGCCATGGGGAGTTGGGAGATCTCTTCAAGTTAGGCAGCTTCCCTATAACATACATGTGAATTCCTAACAGTGATAGGAAAATCTCCAGTGCCACCACGTTGAGAAAGTTGCTAACCATGTTGGAACCATGGCAAGGAAAATGTCTTTCCTCTGGGAGGATGCTAATCCTCACTAACACAGTAATATGTGCTTATGCAGCCTACCAAGGTACTTCATGGGACTTTACATGCTGCCAGACAGAATTCACGCTGCCATGGACACGCACCGCTCCCACTTCTTTTGGGAAATAGCTGGACCGAAGAGACCTTAGTCAATTGGCTGGCAGGGCGCCGCGCTAAAGTATGTGGTGGCCTCAGCCTGCTTAACTAGCTCATGAACATTTCATCAATGACCAAGTGGATCTGGAAGTTGTACCAAGATGACAGGAGCCTCTAGAAAGATATTCATTTTAGCTAAATATCCCGAGGCCTCGGATATCTACTTCTGCATTGGGGCAGGGGGGTCTCGATTTTGGAAAAGCATCGACCGCATTAAATATATCTTCAAGCTCGGTGCTAAGTATGCAGTTAACGACATCCAACTGACACTTTTTTCTAGATGGATTGGTGGCATGGTGCGAGCCCCTTGAAATACCGGTTTCCCCTGCTGTTTAACATTTGTTCCAACCCCTCGTTCACGGTTGATTAGGCATTTAGAGGTGATGGCTAGCATATCCATTTCCACCGCTCCTTCAGCCACGATGAGCTCCTACCGTGGGAGGCGCTTCACTCAGTGATGGAGGAGGTTCAATTGGGTTCCATCGACAAATCCATGTCCTGGGCACTGGAACCTTCAGGGATTTTCTCGTCCAAGTCACTCTACTCTAGGATTTGCCAAGAAGTGGCTCACTTCAAGGATATGTGGAGCGCCAATCACCTTTAAAGATCAAGATTTTCACTTGGCAACTTGCCAGAGATCGTCTCCCTTCTACTGACCAAATACTGAAGTATCACGGGCCGTCCTGTGCGTTGTCCGTTGTGTGGTGAGGAGGAAAATATGCTGCATATCTTCTCCTGTCACCTTGCACATTTCATGTGGAGTGGCATCTGCCAGTTGCTTGGGTGTCACTGGGATCTGGCTAACTTTACGGGTTTCTTTGCTGTCCTTTAAGGGTTTCCGCTTAGAGGTATTCTTTGGTTTTACTTTTCAGAGGAATGTTGGGCTCTATGGAATATTAGAAACAAATTAACCATTGAATATGGGATCCCGAAACATCCTATATTTGTTCAGCTTTGGAAAGCGACCGCCAAGCAAAGGAATAAGAGCACAAGCCAAGGAGCACTAAACTGTTCTTTCTGATCTATCGTTGTTGGGGTCTGTTTCTCTCGGGTTGCACTTAAACGGTTAAACCTTAGGCTGATGTAGTCAGCAAGTAAGACTTCCATACTGCTGTTTGACTTTATTAATTCGGGTATTAATTCATACAGTATAAGTTTTGTTTGGTCCAATTACTCTGATTGGCTGGAGCGTAACTATTCATTGGAATTGGAACTCCTACAGGAAATCAGTCCGCAGATCCCTTAACACCAAAAGATCACATCGCTCGTGCAAAATCTATAGGGATTAGGCATGAAAGGTCAGAAAATGCAACGAAGCCTGATGCTCAACGTAAGAAGAACCCCTCGACCGGAAGAAAAGGGTTCAGGGGTTCACCGGGCACTGAGAAATCGATTTCTTTATACCGCATAAACGTGCTGGCTAAATCTCCATTTCGAAGTCATACTCAACTATGAATGCGAAATAATGAAGCACGCAGCGAAAAAATTGGTGGGGGGTACCAACCTGCCTCCGGAGTTGGGCGTCGCGGAGTTTGGCCTCGATCTCTCCGGCGGTTGCCGGTGCGTCGGCGCTTGACTCGCGCGCCTGGAGGAGCCTCCTCCTGATCCGCCGCGGCACCCTGGCCACCGGCGAACCCTCCTCCGCCGGTATGTCTAGTGCTACCGCCTCCGGTACCGTCATTCGCTCCGACCGCCGATTCCTGACCAGGTTCAATCCCAAATCGCGCAGACCTACGCGCCGCCGCGTCAGATTCCGCCGGAGGTCGCACGAATTCGGCCGGCGAATCGGCTGTCGCTGTCGCTGCTGTTGCTGCTCGTTGGGGACTGAAATCCGCAATCAGCCTTCCAAGCAAACACGCAGACAACAAAAGGAGAATGAGAACACCACCGTCGCCAAGATTCGTGCACGATCCGACGGGACAGAAATCAGCCTGAAGCCAAATAAAAATTAGACGACTGGAAATTAAATGGAAGTTTTAACAAAAGCGGGATAGTTGGCCTGGAAAAGCTATTTACGCACACACACAAAACATATCCGACGTGGCACAAAAAACATCCTTAAGGACAGTGGCGGAGCTTCAAAGAAAATGTTGGGCGGGCCAAGCTAAAAATAATGCACAAAATTTTTAGACATTAGTGCCTACTTGATACCTTTTGTTCTCATTGATTTTTTTACGGGTTAACAAACAAGTTACTGGCAAGATGCTAATATCTACTCCCTCTGTTTCAAATTATTTGTCGCAGAAATGGATGTATCTAGAACTAAAAAATGTCTAGATACATTTATTTCTACGACAAGTAATTCCGAACGGAGGGAGTACCTTATTACACATTGTTTGAATGATCTTCTTACATTAAAATGCACTTAACAAAAAAAACATTATGCGCTAGATACAAACAATCCGCTAATTTACCAAGAAAAATATATCTTTATCTTCTATTTCTGCATATGAATTTATAATAAAATGCATGAATTATGCTCAGTTCAGTCAATCAATAACAAGAATATAGTACTCCAGAGATAATTAGAAATTACCCGGCAACACAGTGGCCAGGAGGTGAACATCCAACGTTACTCGACACCGACAGTAGACCGGTAGTCTCAGTGGATTGCAGTGGTCAGCCAAGGCATCTGGGCGGCACCACGACAGGATCGCGACGGCCAAGACTAGGACTGGCCAGTGTGGAGGCCGGAGGCCGGAGGGAAGGAAAGATGGCGTCACTAGGATCTCGCGCTGTGGCAGGCGAAGCCATGGAGTAGGCAACAGGAAGCAAAAAAACATGCGTTTAGCAGCGAGGAGCTTGTCTGATCTGCACGATGTGCGGCACAAGATTTGTGTCTGCGTGAGATGCGCGCGAAGGCGGCGTTAGTCTTGGCTGGCTGTCGCTGTTGCTCGTATTGTGTGTGCTCGTTCTGCTTCGATCGATTCATGGATTGTAACAGGCTGAGTAGGCTAGCATATAGGTATAAAAAAATTGAGAAAAACTTGGGCGGGCCATGGCCCGGTTTGGCCCCAACAAAGCTCCGCCCCTGCTTAAGGAACTAGGGGAAGTGTGGCAAATAGAAGAAACTAAAGCTATACAGAGGGCTAGGGAGAGAGATATCCTGGAAGGAGATAGAAATACAACATATTTTCATGTTGTTGCCAATCAAAGTAGGAGGAAGCATATAATTGATGTATTAGAAGGGGAAGATGGTCATGTTACAGATGATATTGGGATGAGAAGCATTCTTGTAGATGACTATAAAAAGGTGTTTAGGTGAAAGCCCATACCTGAAATCAATCTCAGAAGGGATTTTTTCAGTGGGGAAGAAAAGATTACTGTAGAAGAAAATACTAGGTTAGAGGCTAGGTTTACTAAAGAGAAAATAAAGGATGTTATCTTTAGCTCCTATTCAGATGGGGCTCCTGGCCCTGATAATTTGCCCTTTATGTTGTATCACAAGAAGTTGGGATCTTGTTAAGGTTGATCTCATTAGGATATTTGATATTTGGTTTTGATGGGGATTTGAACCTATTCAGACTGAACTTTTCCATGATAATTTTGATTCCTAAGGAAAATGAGGCCATAACCATGAATAGATTCAGGCCTATTAGTTCGTTAAATTGTTGCTTTAAGATCTTCACTAAATTTTTAACTAATAGATTAACTTTGATTATAAGTAGACTCATTTCATATGCAACCTGCTTTTGTGAGGGGTAGATACATTCTTGAAAGTGTAGTCACTACCTGTGAAGTTGTGCATGATGTGCACTCTTTTGGCACACAAGGTTTAGTTTTTAAGATTGACCATGAGAAAGTCTATGGTAAGGTGAATCTATAGTTCTTTTTTAGCTGGTGGCTCTTAGGGGTTTTCGTAAAAAAATGGATTGAATGTATTAGGAGTGTTACACAAAATGGTTTTGTAGGGGTTAAAATTAATGGGATAGAAAGTAATTTTTTTCCTTACTGGAAAGGGACTAAGGCAGGGTGATCCTATATCACCTATCCTCTTTAATCTAGTGGTGGATGTTTTCTCTAAGATGCTAAGCAAAGGCTCTCAAGCAGGGCTGGTTAGGGATTTGTGCCCTGAGTTAATTAGAGGAGAGGTCATGTGTCCGCAATATGCTGTCGGCACTCTATTGTTTTTAGAAAATGATACTAGAGTTGCTCTAAGTCTGAAATGGATTCTAACTTGTTTTAAGCAAATTTCTGGAATGAGAATTAACTATAATAAGAGTGCTATGGTCCCCTTTAACTTAGAAGCTGCTGATCTTAATCTTGTTGTGGATATCTTCCAATGCATAATTGCAAATTTCCTTATTAAATAATTAGGGAAACCTTTACATTTTGACAAACTTAGTAGTGAGGATCTACAAGCCTTGATTGATAAAATACTAGCTAGAATAGCTGGTTGGAGAGGCAAGCTTCTCTCTTATTCGGGGGAAAATTACTTTGATTAGATCATGTCTAGCTAGCATTCAACTTTATTTTCTGTCCTTTTTTAAAATTTCCTAAGTGGGCTCTTGAATCTGATCAACTCTCACATGGCAGACTGCATGTGGAGTGATAGTGAAGGGACCGGTAAAATTCACTTAGCCAATTGGCCTTCCATCTATATGAGAAAAGAATATGGAGGAATGGGAGTTTTAAATCTCCAAGATATGAACCTATGCTTGATAGGATCTTGGGTGAAGAGATATATAGTCGGTGAGGGCTCTTTATTGAAGAAGATAGTGGATAGTAAATATAATACCAGAAACCCCAATATCCTTTGCTGTCATGATAGCCATCCTTCTTAGTTATGGAAAGAGCTTCGTGTGCATTTTGCGGGCTGCTACTACTTACTGGGATATGTATTATCTAGTGCAAGAAGAGAACATGACTATTGCTGATTTGTGGGATGGTAGTAGTCTAGGTGCACCTCAAGAGAACTTTTGAAGATGAGCTGATGGTGCAGTGGTTTGAACTAGTGGATATGGTTAGACTTACACCTTTTAGGGAGGAGGAAGATTCTTTGATTTGGCAACATGAATCTAATGGAGTCTATTCTTCCAAATCTTTATATGCTATAGTAAATTTCAAGGGGGTGCAATCTTTGTACCTTCATGCAGTTTAGAATGTCAAAGTACCCCCTAGGGTACAGTGTTTCCTTTGGTTGTTCTCTCAGAACAAGATTATGACTTGTGACAACTTGAGAAAGAGGGGTGTGGTTAAACCACTAGAACGCGTGCATTGCAAAGAGATAGAATATGTGTATCATCTATTCTTTGAGTGTATTGTAGCTAGAAAAATCTGGGAGGAGGTTGAATCTGTCTTCCAGGTGCAGATTGTTAATTTTGAATCTGTTGCTAGATTGTGGCTTTGCAATAAGAAAAACCTGCATTTGAATGTAGTTGCTTCTGCAATCCTTTGGGGTTTGTGGAATTTTATAAACCCTACGGTGTTTAATAGAGTTTCTTGGATCTCCCTGAAACAGGTGCTAAGTATGATCTCCAGGTATTTGAGGGATTGGACAAAACCATTTCCAAGGCTACAGAGGGAGTCTTGATGGAACTCCAAAATCACCTTTGGAGAAGACTGAGAGCTCCCTTTGCTCCGGAGCCAGACTGAAAACTGCAGGAAAACAAATGGGGCAATGTCGTGGAAGGAGGCGGTGGGTGTCGGTGTCAAAACCGACAGATCTCGAGAAGGGGGTTCCGAACTGTGCGCCTTAGGATCAAAGGTAACAGGAGACAGGGGCACGATGTTTACCCAGGTTCGGGCCCTCTTAATGGAGGTGATACCCTACTTCCTGCTTGATTGACTTTGATGAGTATAGGGGTTACAAGAGTTGATCTACCTCGAGATCGTAATGGCTAAACGCTAGATGTCTAGGGTGATTGATTATGATTGCCTCTATGAAATAAACCCTTGGGTTTATGTACACACCGGAGGGGGCTAGGGTTGTACAAGGTCGGTTTACAGGGGAAGGAAACTATACACCCGAACGTCAAGCTTGCCATCTACGCAAAGGAGAGTCCCATCCGGACACGAGGGAAGGTCTTCGATCTCATATCTTCACGACCCATCAGTCCGGCCCACATCACATAGTCCAGACTGAAGGAAATATGCCCTAGAGGCAATAATAAAGTTATTATTTATTTCCTTATATCATGATAAATGTTTATTATTCATGCTAGAATTGTATTAACCGGAAACATAATACATGTGTGAATACACAGACAAACAGAGTGTCACTAGTATGCCTCTACTTGACTAGCTCGTTAATCGAAGATGGTTATGTTTCCTAACCATAGACATAAGTTGTCATTTGATTAACGGGATCACATCATTAGGAGAATGATGTGATTGACTTGACCCATTCTGTTAGCTTAACACTTGATCGTTTAGTATGTTGCTATTGCTTTCTTCATGACTTATACATGTTCCTATGACTATGAGATTATGCAACTCCCGTTTACCGGAGGAACACTTTGTGTGCTACCAAACATCACAACGTAACTGGGTGATCATAAAGGTGCTTTACAGGTGTCTCCGAAGGTACTTGTTGGGTTGGCGTATTTCAAGATTAGGATTTGTCACTCCGATTGTCGGAGAGGTATCTCTGGGCCCACTCGGTAATGCACATCACTATAAACCTTGCAAGCATTGCAACTAATGAGTTAGTTGCGGGATGATGTATTACGGAATGAGTAAAGAGACTTGTCGGTAACGAGATTGAACTAGGTATTGAGATACCGACGATCGAATCTTGGGCAAGTAACATACCGATGACAAAGGGAACAACGTATGTTGTTATGCAGTTTGACCGATAAAGATCTTTGTAGAATATGTGGGAGGCAATATGAGCATCTAGGTTCCGCTATTGGTTATTGACCGGAGACGTGTCTCGGTCATGTCTACATAGTTCTCGAACCCGTAGGGTCCGCACGCTTAAAGTTCGATGACGGTTATATTATGTGTTTTGATGTACCGGAGGTAGTTCGGAGTCCCAGATGTGATCACGGACATGACGAGGAGTCTCGAAATGGTCGAGACATGAAGATTGATATATTGGATGACTATATTCGGACACCGAAATGGTTCTGAGGGTTATCGGATATATACCGGAGTACCGGGGGGTTACCGGAACCCCCCGGAGGTTATTGGGCCTCATGGGCCCAAGTGGTTGAAGAGGAGAGGCGGCCAAGGGGCAGCCGCGCGCCCCTCCCCCCCAAGTCCGAATTGGACAAGGAGGGGGGGCGGCGCCCCCCCTTTCCTTTCCCCCCCTCTCTCCTTCCCTCTCCTCTCCTACTCTAACATGGAAGGGGGGAGTCCTACTCCCGGTGGGAGTAGGACTCCTCATGGGGCGCGCCAAGGGTGGCTGGCCCCCTCCCCCTCCTCCACTCCTTTATATATGGGGAGGGAGGCACCCCCTAGAGACACAACAATTGATCCCTTGGATCTCTTAGCCATGTGCGGTGCCCCCCTCCACCATAATCCACCTCGGCCATATCGTAGCGGTGCTTAGGAGAAGCCCTGCGTCGGCAGAACATCATCATCGTCACCACGCCATCATGCTGACGGAACTCTTCCTCAAAGCTCAGCTGGATCGGAGTTCGAGGGACGTCATCGAGTTGAACGTGTGCTGAAATCGGAGGTGCCGTGCGTTCGGTACTTGATTGGTCGGATCGTGAAGACGTACGACTACATCAACCGTGTTGTGCTAACGCTTCCGCTTTCGGTCTATGAGGGTATGTGGACACACTCTCCCCTCTCGTTGCTATGCATCACCATGATCTTGCGTGTGCATGGGAATTTTTTTGAAATTACTACATTCCCCAACAGTGGCATCCGAGCCAGGTTTTATGCGTTGATGTTATATGCACGAGTAGAAGACAATTGAGTTGTGGGCGATACAAGTCATACTGCTTACCAGCATGTCATACTTTGGTTCGGCAATATTGTTGGATGAAGCGGCCCGGACCGACATTACGCGTACGCTTACGCGAGACTGGTTCTACCGACGTGCTTTGCACACAGCTGTCTGGCGGGTGTCAGTTTCACCAACTTTAGTTGAACCGAGTGTGGCTACACCCGGTCCTTGAGAAGGTTAAAACAACACTAACTTGATGAACTATCGTTGTGGTTTTGATGCGTAGGTAAGAATTGTTCTTGCTCAGCCCGCAGCAGCCACGTAAAACTTGCAACAACAAAGTAGAGGACGTCTAACTTGTTTTTGCAGGGCATGTTGTGATATGATATGGTCAAGGCATGATGCTATATTTTATTGTATGAGATGATCATGTTTTTTAACCGAGTTATCGGCAACTGGCAGGAGCCATATGGTTGTCGCTTTATTGTATGCAATGCAATCGCCCTGTAATTGCTTTACTTTATCACTAAGCGGTAGCGATAGTCGTAGAAGCAATAGTTGGCGAGACGACAACGATGCTACGATAGAGATCAAGGTGTCGCGCCGGTGACGATGGTGATCATGATGGTGCTTCGGAGATGGAGATCACAAGCACAAGATGATGATGGCCATATCATATCACTTATATTGATTGCATGTGATGTTTATCTTTTATGCATCTTATCTTGCTTTGATTGACGGTAGCATTATAAGATGATCTCTCACTAAATTTCAAGATAAAAGTGTTCTCCCTAAGTATGCACCTTTGCCAAAGTTCGTCGTGCCCAGACACCACGTGATGATCGGGTGTGATAAGCTCTACGTCCATCTACAACGGGTGCAAGCCAGTTTTTGCACACGCAGAATACTCAGGTTAAACTTGACGAGCCTAGCATATGCAGATATGGCCTCGGAACACTGAGACCGAAAGGTCGAGCGTGAATCATATAGTAGATATGATCAACATAGTGATGTTCACCATTGAAAACTACTCCATTTCACGTGATGATCGGTTATGGTTTAGTTGATTTGGATCACGTGATCACTTAGATGATTAGAGGGATGTCTATCTAAGTGGGAGTTCTTAAGTAATATTGAGGGAGTCCTGGATTAGGGGGTGTCCGGGTAGCCGGACTATACCTTCAGCCGGACTCCAGGACTATGAAGATACAAGATTGAAGACTTCGTCCCGTGTCCGGATGGGACTTTTCTTGGCGTGGAAGGCAAGCTTGGCGATGCGGATATTCAGATCTCCTACCATTGTAACCGACTTTGTGTAACCCTAACCCTCTCCGGTGTCTATATAAACCGGAGGGTTTTAGTCCGTAGGACAACCTCAACATACAACAATCATACCATAGGATAGCTTCTAGGGTTTAGCCTCCTTGATCTCGTGGTAGATCTACTCTTGTACTGCCCATATCATAAATATTAATCAAGCAGGACGTAGGGTTTTACCTCCATCAAGAGGGCCCGAACCTGGGTAAAACGTTGTTTCCCTCGTCTCCTGTTACCATCCGCCTAGACGCACAGTTCAGGACCCCCTACCCGAGATCCGCCGGTTTTGACACCGACATTGGTGCTTTCATTGAGAGTTCCTCTGTGTCGTCGCTTTTAGGCCCGATGGCTCCTTTGATCATCAACAATGATGCGGTCCAGGGTGAGACTTTTCTCCCCAGACAGATCTTCGTCTTCGGTGGCTTCGCACTGCGGGCCAATTCGCTTGGCCACCTGGAGCAGATCGAAAGCTACGCCCCTGGCCATCAGGGCAGATTTGGAAGTTTAAACTACACGGCCGACATCCGCGGGACTTGATCTTCGACGGATTCGAGCCACAACCAAGCGCGCCGCACTGTCTCGATGGGCATGATCTAGCTCTGCCGCCGAACAGTGTCCTGGAGGCTGCACGCGCATTGGTTCTGACCCTTAATTCGGAGCCTACTGCGCCGATCGAGGATGAGTGGTTGGACGCCGCCTCGGGGGCTGAGATCTCAAAGGCGATCGAGCCGAACACCAGCCCCGCACTCCGCAAGGCCCGTGACTCCGAGGGGCCGGATTCCTCTCCGGACTTTAAGCCCTCCGCGCGCCTGTCGATCGAATCCGATTGGGCGCCGATCATGGAGTTCACCGCCGCGGACATCTTTCAGCACTCGCCCTTCGGCGACATTCTGAAGTCACTAAAGTCTCTCTCTTTATCAGGAGAGCCCTGGCCGGACTACGGTCAGCAAGGTTGGGATACGGACGATGAAGAAATTCAAAGCCCACCCACCACCCATTTAATAGCCACCGTCGATAATTTAAACGACGTGCTCAATTTCGACTTCGAAGACATCGACGATATGGACGACGATGCAGGAGACACATATGAGCCAACACCTATAGGGCATTGGACAGCCACCTCATCTCATGATGTGTACATGGTGGATACACCTAAAGGAAGTGACAACGAGGAACACGGGGATGCGATGAGGACGCTTTCTGAGCAAATTTTCAAGGGACCTATGTCCGCCCTCCGGATGCAGACGATCTCAGTCACATAACTCAACAACCCAGAGAGTCAGCTCGACAATTCTGGAATAGATTTCTTACTAAAAAGAATCAGATAGTCGACTGTCCGGATGCCGAAGCCTTAGCAGCTTTTAGGCATAACGTCCGAGACGAATGGCTCGCCAGACACCTCAGCCAAGAAAAGCCAAGAACAATGGCCGCATTAACAAGCCTCATGACCCGCTTTTGCGCAGGAGAGGACAGCTGGTTGGCAAGATGTTGTTGGAAATATGCCCTAGAGGCAATAATAAAATGATTATTATTATATTTCCTTGTTCGTGATAATCGTTTATTATCCATGCTAGAATTGTATTGACAGGAAACTCAGATACATGTGTGGATACATACACAACACCATGTCCCTAGTAAGCCTCTAGTTGACTAGCTCGTTGATCAATAGATGGTTACGGTTTCCTGACCATGGACATTGGACGTCGTTGATAACGGGATCACATCATTAGGAGAATGATGTGATGGACAAGACCCAATCCTAAGCATAGCACAAGATCGTGTAGTTCGTATGCTAAAGCTTTTCTAATGTCAAGTATCATTTCCTTAGACCATGAGATTGTGCAACTCCCGGATACCATAGGAATACTTTGGGTGTGCCAAACGTCACAATGTAACTGGGTGACTATAAAGGTACACTACGGGTATCTTCGAAAGTGTCTGTTGGGTTGGCACGAATCGAGACTGGGATTTGTCACTCCGTGTGACGGAGAGGTATCTCTGGGCCCACTCGGTAGGACATCATCATAATGTGCACAATGTGATCAAGGAGTTGATCACGGGATGATGTGTTACGGAACGAGTAAAGAGACTTGCTGGTAACGAGATTGAACACGGTATCGGGATACCGACGATCGAATCTCGGGCAAGTATCGTACCGCTAGACAAAGGGAATTGTATATGGGATTGATTAAGTCCAGGACATCGTGGTTCATCCGATGCGATCATCATGGAACATGTGGGAGCCAACATGGGTATCCAGATCCCGCTGTTGGTTATTGACCGAAGAGTCATCTGGTCATGTCTACATGTCTCCCGAACCCGTAGGGTCTACACACTTAAGGTTCGGTGAAGCTAGGGTTATAGAGATATTAGTATGCGGTAACCCGAAAGTTGTTCGAAGTCCCGGATGAGATCCCGGATGTCACGAGGAGTTCCGGAATGGTCCGGAGGTAAAGAATTATATATAGGGAGTGCTATTTCGGCCATCGGGACAAGTTTCGGGGTCACCGGTATTGTACCGGGACCACCGGAAGGGTCCCGGGGGTCCACCGGGTGGGGCCACCTGCCCCGGGGGGGCACATGGGCTGTAAGGGGTGTGCCTTGGCCTATATGGGCCAAGGGCACCAGCCCCTAGAGGCCCATGCGCCAAAGGGACAAGAGGAGGGGAGAGTCCTAAAGGGGGAAGGCACCTCCGAGGTGCCTTGGGGAGGATGGACTCCTCCCCCCCCTTGGCCGCACCCTTCCTTGGAGGAAGGGGCAAGGATGCGCCCTCCCCCTCTCCCTTGGCCCTATATATAGTGGGGGGAAGGGAGGGAAACCATGCCCAAGCCCTGGCGCCTCCCTCTCCCTCCCGTGACACATCTCCCTCTTCCCGCAGCGCTTGGCGAAGCCCTGTTGGAATCCCGCTACTTCCACCACCACGCCGTCGTGCTGCTGGATCTCCATTAACCTCTCCTTCCCCCTTGCTGGATCAAGAAGGAGGAGATGTCGCTGCTCCGTACGTGTGTTGAACGCGGAGGTGCCGTCCGTTCGGCGCTAGGATCATCGGTGATTTGGATCACGACGAGTACGACTCCATCAACCCCGTTCTCTTGAACGCTTCCGCGTGCGATCTACAAGGGTATGTAGATCCACTCCTCCCTCGTTGCTAGATGACTCCATAGATAGATCCTGGTGACACGTAGGAAAATTTTGAATTTATGCTACGTTCCCCAACAATGGCATCATGAGCTAGGTCTATGCGTAGTTTCTATGCACGAGTAGAACACAAAGTAGTTGTGGGCATTGATTTTGTTCAATATGCTTGCCGTTACTAGTCTTATCTTGATTCGGCGGCATCGTGGGATGAAGCGGCCCGGACCGACCTTACACGTACTCTTACGTGAGACTGGTTCCACCGACTGACATGCACTAGTTGCATAAGGTGGCTAGCGGGTGTCTGTCTCTCCCACTTTAGTTGGATCGGATTCGATGAAAAGGGTCCTTATGAAGGGTAAATAGCAATTGGCATATCACGTTGTGGTTTTTGCGTAGGTAAGAAACGTTCTTGCTAGAAACCCATAGCAGCCACGTAAAACATGCAAACAACAATTAGAGGACGTCTAACTTGTTTTTGCAGGGTATGCTATGTGATGTGATATGGCCAAAAGGATGTGATGAATGATATATGTGATGTATGAGATTGATCATGTTCTTGTAATAGGAATCACGACTTGCATGTCGATGAGTATGACAACCGGCAGGAGCCATAGGAGTTGTCTTAAGTTATTTATGACCTGCGTGTCAACATAAACGTCATGTAATTACTCTACTTTATTGCTAACCGTTAGCTGTAGTATTAGAAGTAATAGTTGGCGAGACAACTTCATGAAGACACGATGATGGAGATCATGATGATGGAGATCATTGGTGTCATGCAGGTGACGATGATGATCATGGAGCCCCAAGATGGAGATCAAAGGAGCTATATGATATTGGCCATATCATGTCACTATTTGATTGCATGTGATGTTTATCATGTTTTTACATCTTGTTTACTTAGAACGACGGTAGTAAATAAGATGATCCCTCACTAAAATTTCAAGAAGGTGTTCCCCCTAACTGTGCACCGTTGCGAAAGTTCGTCGTTTCGAAGCACCACGTGATGATCGGGTGTGATAGATTCTTACGTTCACATACAACGGGTGTAAGACAGATTTACACACGCGAAACACTTAGGTTGACTTGACGAGCCTAGCATGTACAGACATGGCCTCGGAACACAAGAGACCGAAAGGTCGAGCATGAGTCGTATGGTAGATACGATCAACATGAAGATGTTCACCGATGTTGACTAGTCCGTCTCACGTGATGATCGGACACGGCCTAGTTGACTTGGATCATGTAATCACTTAGATGACTAGAGGGATGTCTATCTGAGTGGGAGTTCATAAGAAGAACTTAATTATCCTGAACATAGTCAAAAGATCTTCGCAAATTATGTCGTAGCTTGCGCTTCAGTTCTACTGTTTAGATATGTTCCTAGAGAAAATTTAGTTGAAAGTTGATAGTAGCAATTATGCGGACTAGGTCCGTAAACTGAGGATTGTCCTCATTGCTTCATAGAAGGCTTATGTCCTTAATGCACCGCTCAGTGTGCTGAACCTCGAACGCCGTCTGTGGATGTTGCGAACATCTGACATACACATTTTGATAACTACATGATAGTTCAGTTAAAACGGTTTAGAATTGAGGCACCGAAGACGGTTTTGAAACGTCGCGGAACATATGAGATGTTTCGAGGGCTGAAATTGGGATTTCAGGCTCGTGCCCACGTCAAGAGGTATAAGACCTCAGATGATTTTCTTAGCCTACAAACTAAGGGAGAAAAGCTCAATTGTTGAGCTTGTGCTGAGATTGTCTGAGTACAACAATCATTTGAATCGAGTGGGAGTTGATCTTCTAGATGAGATAGTGATGTTTCTCCGAAGTCATTACCACCAAGCTGCTAGAGCTTCATGATGAACTATAATATATCAGGGACATATATGATGATCCTTGAGATATTCGCGATGTTTGACACCGCGAAAGTAGAAATCAAGAAGGAGCATCAATTGTTGATGGTTGGTGAAACCACTAGTTTCAAGAAGGGCAAGGGAACAAAGGGATACTTCATGAAACGGCAATTCAGCTGCTGCTCTAGTGAAGAAACCCAAGGTTGAACCCAAACCCGAGAGTCTGTGCTTCTGTAATAAGGGGAACAGCCACTGGAGCAGAATTACCCTAGATACTTGGTAGATGAGAAGGCTGGCAAGGTCGATATAAGTATATTGGATATACATTGTGTTGATGTGTACTTTACTAGTACTCCTAGTAGCACCAGGGTATTAGATACCGGTTCGGTTGCTAAGTGTTAGTAACTCGAAACAAAAGGCTACGGAATAAACGGAGACTAGCTAAAGGTGAGCTGACGATATGTGTTGGAAGTGTTTCCAGGGTTGATATGATCTAGCATCACACGCTCCCTCTACCATCGAGATTGGTATTAAAACCTAAATAATTGTTATTTGGTGTTTGCGTTGAGCATAGACATGATTGGATTATGTCTATCGCAATACGGTTATTCATTTAAAGAGAATAATGGTTACTCTGTTTATTTGAATAATACCTTCAATGGTCTTGCACCTGAAATGAATGGTTTATTGAATCTCGATCGTAGTGATACACATGTTCATGCCAAAAGATAGTAATGATAGTACCACCTACTTGTGGCACTGCCACTTAAGTCATATCGGTATAAAACGCATGAAGAAGCTCCATGTTGATGGATCTTTGGACTCACTCGTTTTAGAAAGGTTTGAGACATGCGAACCATGTCTATTGGTGTATATGCATGAAGAAACTCCATGCAGATGGATCGTTTGGACTCACTTGTTTTTGAATCACTTGAGACATGCAAATCATACCACATGGGCAAGATGACTGAAAGCCTCGATTTCAGTAAAATGGAACTAGAAAGCAACTTGTTGGAAGTAATACATTTTGATGTGTGCAGTCCAATGAGTGCTGGGGCATGTAGTGGATATCGTTATGTTCTTACTTCACAAATGATTTGAGTAGATGTTGAGTATATTTACTTGATGAATCACGAGTCTGAATTATTGAAAGGTTCAAGTAATTTCAGGGTGAAGTTGAAAGATCGTCGTGACAAGAGGATAAAATATCTATGATATGATCATAGAGATGAATATCTGAATTACGAGTTTGGCACAGAATTAAGACATTGTGGAAATTGTTTCACAACTAATACAGCTTGGAACACCATAGTGTGATGGTGTGTCCGAACATCATAACTGCACCCTATTGGATATGATGCATACCATGATGTCTCTTATCGAATTACCACGATAGTTTATGAGGCATTAGAGACAACCACATTCACTTTAAATAGGGCACCACGTAATTCTGATAAGATGACACCGTATGAACTATGGTTTAGAGAAACCTAAGCTGTCATTTCTTAAAAGTTTGGGGCTGCGACGCTTATGTGAAAAAGTTTCAGGCTGATAAGCTCGAACCCAAAGCGGATAAATGCATCTTCATAGGACACCCAAAACAGTTGGGTATACCTCATGTCTCAGATCCGAAAGCAATAAGGGATTGTTTCTGGAATCGGGTCCTTTCTCGAGGAAAAGTTTCTGTCGAAAGAATTGAGTGGGAGGATGGTGGAGACTTGATGAGGTTATTGAACCGTCTCTTCAACTAGTGTGTGGCAGGGCACAGGAAGTTGTTCCTGTGGCACCTACACCAATTGAAGTGGAAGTTTATGATATTGATCATGAGACTTCGTATCAAGTCACTACCAAACCTCGTAAGATGACAAGGATGCGTACTACTTCAGAGTGGTACATAATCCTGTCTTGGAAGTCATGTTGCTAGACAACAATGAACCTACGAGCTATGGAGAAGCGATGGTGGGCCCGGATTCCGATAAATGGCTCGAGGCCATAAAATCCGAGAGAGGATCCATATATGAAAACAAAGTGTAGACTTTGGAAGAACTACTTGATGGTCGTAAGGCTGTTAGGTAAATATGGATTTTAAAAGGAAGACAGACAATGATGGTAAGTATCACCATTAAGAAAGCTCGACTTGTCGTTAAGATGTTTTCCGACAAGTTCAAGGAGTTGACTACGATGAGACTTTATCACTCGTAGCGATGCTAAGAGTCTGTTGGAATTATATTAGCGATTACTGCATTATTTATGAAATCTTGCAGATAGGATGTCAAAACATTGTTTCCTCGATGATTTTCTTGAGGAAAGGTTGTATGTGATACAACCGGAAGGTTTTGTCAATCCTGAAAGATGCTAATAAGTATGCAAAGCTCCAGCAATCCTTCTAAGGACTGGAGTAAGCATCTCGGAGTTGGAATGTATGCTTTGATGAGATGATCAAAGATTTTGGGTGTATACAAAGTTTATGAGAAACTTGTATTTCCGAAGAAGTGAGTGGGAGCACTATAGAATTTCTGATGAGTATATGTTGTTGACATATTGTTGATCAGAAATGACGTAGAATTTCTGGAAATCATATAGGGTTATTTGGAAAGTGTTTTCAATGGAAAGCCTGGATTAAGCTACTTGAGTATTGAGCATCAAGATCTATAAGGATAGATCAAAACTCTTAATGGTACTTTCAAATGAGCACATACCTTGACATGATCTTGAAAGTGTTCAAGATGGATCAGTCAAAGAAGGAGTTCTTGCCTGAGTTGTAAGGTATGAAGTTAAGACTTCAAGCTCGACCACGGCAGAATAGAGAGAAAGGACGAAGGTCGTCCCCTATGCTTAAGACATAGGCTCTACAGTATGCTATGCTGTGTATCGCACCTGAAGTGTGCCTTGCCATGAGTCAGTCAAGGGGTACAAAAGTGATCCAAGAATGGATCACAAGACAGCGGTCAAAGTTATCCTTAGTAACTAGTGGACTAAGGAATTTTCTCGATTATGGAGGTGGTAAAAGAGTTCGTCGTAAAGGGTTACGCCGATGCAAACTTTGACACTAATCCAGATTATTCTGAGTAGTAAACTGGATTCGTATAGTAGAACAGTTGTTTGGAATAGCTCCAAATGTAGCGTAGTAGTTGCATCTACAAGATGACATAGAAATTTGCGAAGTACATACGGATCTGAATGTTGCAGACCCGTTGACTAAAACCTCTCTCACAAGCAAAACATGATCAAACCCAGAACTCATTGAGTCTTAATCACATGATGATGTGAACTAGTTTAGTGACACTAGTAAACTCTTCGGATGTTGGTCACATGGCGATGTGACCTGTGAGTGTTAATCACATGACGGTGTGAACTAGATTATTGACTCTAGTGCAAGTGTGAGACTGTTGGAAATATGCCCTAGAGGCAATAATAAAATGATTATTATTATATTTCCTTGTTCGTGATAATCGTTTATTATCCATGCTAGAATTGTATTGATAGGAAACTCAGATACATGTGTGGATACATAGACAACACCATGTCCCTAGTAAGCCTCTAGTTGACTAGCTCGTTGATCAATAGATGGTTACGGTTTCCTGACCATGGACATTGGATGTCGTTGATAACGGGATCACATCATTAGGAGAATGATGTGATGGACAAGACCCAATCCTAAGCATAGCACAAGATCGTGTAGTTCGTATGCTAAAGCTTTTCTAATGTTAAGTATCATTTCCTTAGACCATGAGATTGTGCAACTCCCGGATACCGTAGGAATACTTTGGGTGTGCCAAACGTCACAACGTAACTGGGTGACTATAAAGGTACACTACGGGTATCTTCGAAAGTGTCTGTTGGGTTGGCACGAATCAAGACTGGGATTTGTCACTCCGTGTGACGGAGAGGTATCTCTGGGCCCACTCGGTAGGACATCATCATAATGTGCACAATGTGATCAAGGAGTTGATCACGGGATGATGTGTTACGGAACGAGTAAAGAGACTTGCCGGTAATGAGATTGAACACGGTATCGGGATACCGACGATCGAATCTCGGGCAAGTATCATACCGCTAGACAAAGGGAATTGTATACGGGATTGATTAAGTCCTGGACATCGTGGTTCATCCGATGAGATCATCGTGGAACATGTGGGAGCCAACATGGGTATCCAGATCCCACTGTTGGTTATTGACCGGAGAGTCATCTCGGTCATGTCTACATGTCTCCCGAACCCGTAGGGTCTACACACTTAAGGTTCGGTGACGCTAGGGTTATAGAGATATTAGTATGCGGTAACCCAAAAGTTGTTCGGAGTCCCGGATGAGATCCCGGACATCACGAGGAGTTTCGGAATGGTCCTAAGGTAAATAATTATATATAGGAAGTGCTATTTCGGCCATCGGGACAAGTTTCGGGGTCACCCGTATTGTACCGGGACCATCGGAAGGGTCTCGGGGGTCCACTGGGTGGGGCCACCTGCCCCGGGGGGCCACATGGGCTGTAAGGGGTGTGCCTTGGCCTATATGGGCCAAGGGCACCAGCCCCTAGAGGCCCATGCGCCAAAGGGACAAGAGGAGGGGAGAGTCCTAAAGGGGGAAGGCACCTCCGAGGTGCCTTGGGGAGGATGGACTCCTCCCCCCCCTTGGCCGCACCCTTCCTTGGAGGAAGGGGCAAGGCTGCGCCCTCCCCCTCTCCCTTGGCCCTATATATAGTGGGGGGAAGGGAGGGAAACCATGCCCAAGCCCTGGCGCCTCCCTCTCCCTCCCGTGACACATCTCCCTCTTCCCGCAGCGCTTGGCGAAGCCCTGTTGGAATCCCGCTACTTCCACCACCACGCCGTCGTGCTGCTGGATCTCCATTAACCTCTCCTTCCCCCTTGATGGATCAAGAAGGGGGAGACGTCGCTGCTTCGTACGTGTGTTGAACGCGGAGGTGCCGTCCGTTCGGCGCTAGGATCATCGGTGATTTGGATCACGACGAGTACGACTCCATCAACCCCGTTCTCTTGAATGCTTCCGCGCGTGATCTACAAGGGTATGTAGATCCACTCCTCCCTCGTTGCTAGATGACTCCATAGATAGATCTTGGTGACACGTAGGAAAATTTTGACCCCAAGAGATGTAGCACCAGCGACCCAAGTACATCCGAAACTAGGGATGGAAACGGGAAACCGCGACGCAACAAGGATCATCGCCGGACGAAGGAAAACAGTCTGAAGAGCACGACAGTCAACGCTGGATTCAATCGCTCATTGCAGAATCAGAAAAAGCCGCCCCTCCAGGATAACAGAGATGATTTATCCAACCTAAACAAAATCTTGGACAGGATATGTCAAATACACAGTACTCCCAGGAAGCCTGCTAACCATACCCACAGAGATTGTTTGGTTTTCAAACAATCCGGCAGACTCAA
Organism: Triticum aestivum; assembly: GCF_018294505.1. NCBI lineage: Eukaryota > Viridiplantae > Streptophyta > Magnoliopsida > Poales > Poaceae > Triticum > Triticum aestivum. The sequence goes on from NC_057809.1 coordinate 152,699,856, forward strand.
CGCCAAACACAAGGGGCTCGACACACCAAGCGAAGACGATGACAAATCCCACAAGCAAAGCACCAGGAAACAAAAGAATTTTCCACAAGAAGTAAAAACAGTAAACTTACTTCACATAACAAAACATGCGGTGCCCATAAAGGTACGCGCCATACGGCCTATCGCAAAGGAGTCTCGACACTGGTTGTCAAAACCAATCATCTTCGATCATCTGGATTTTTCTAGAAGTATCAGGAACGCAGGCTGGACTGCCTTGGTACTCGATCCAATAATTGGCGGACTCCAATTTACAAATGTCCTGATGGACGGCGGCAGCGGTCTAAACCTGATATATCAGGACACAATCCGCCACATGGGGATAGACCCAACAAGAATTCGCCACAGCAAAACCTCCTTTCAAGGGGTAACACTAGGTCCGGACACCCATTGCATGGGTTTTCTCCGGCTCAAAGTTATATTCGGCTCTACCGATAACTTCCACCGCGAAAAGCTGACTTTCCACATCGTCCCATTCTCAAGTCGCTATCAAGCACTGCTGGGACGCGAAGCTTTCGCCCGCTTTAACGCAATACTACATTATGGATCTCTTACGCTTAAGATGCCTGGTCCACGAGGCATCATCTCTTTGAAGGGGAAGCACTAAGTGCGCCTCCCCCGAGCGGAGGATTGTGCGGCCGCTTTAACAGCCCCACAATAAAATGGCTTCACCAGCCAAAACATCTGAACAGGTCATTAAAACCACGGACACGGATAGACGAGTCCGGCACAAAAATATCATTGATAAAGGCTTAATAGCCGTACACCCCTGCTCTAGGGGCTCCACACCTGTAAACTAAGAGACAATCAAGCTCAATTTTACCCATCTCAATTTCTATTCTGTCTATTTTATATAACTTCTGTTCGGCATGACCTCTTTTCAACTAAGTTCCTCTCTTTTACAGATGAACACCGTGCTGCGCCCGTCCAGGATACGGCACAACGGAGACACAGGCGCAGACGTGCAGTAGGGACCCGTTCCAAGGATTCTTTTCAGATTAAGACCCTGCGTAAACCTTTTTTTACTGTCTCTTGTTGATATACATCCCCTGGTTTTATCCGATATAACCAAGGAGGAGGCTGGCGTCTTGGCATGTGGCCACGTCAGAACTTTTGCGCGTACCTGGACACTAGGGGCTTTTAACAAAGGGCGTTGTCTTGCCCGCACTCATAAAGACCGAATGCCTTAGGGAGTGTTCGGCGTCGCGAGTTTTGGCCTTATATGCATCAGCTCCGAATCATGTCTTTGGTCAAATGTTGGGTTGCCCGGCTCCTGTGTTCGGCTGCCTTATGTTCCGCTCTATCGGCTAAGGTAGCACCAGGAGAACTACTGCGATTGTGCCCCGGTTCGGCTAGGCGAGCACCTCAGTAGAGAAAGCCGAAAACTGACTGTCATGATATAGCGCGAGACTGGTCAGCCACTCGATGACTTACCGGAATCTATAGGATTCCTCCGCATTAACGAAGGGCCGTTTCCGGCCAGGCACATATGCGCCCCAGACTCGGGCGAGCGCAGTCGCCACCAGGGGCTATCTAAGTAGCCTCACTGTCAAGCTCCTATGGCTAAGTGAAAGTGATAAAGCATTATAGTCCGATTGCCTAGTTCGCTACGCTATCACCTCCTTTGTAGGACCAAGACGTTGGATCAAGTGTGAAAATGCGCTTTCTGCGAACACCCCCGCATTATTTGTGTGGGGGCTGAAGCCGACGACTACCATCTTTCAGATTTTATATATTTTAAAACGGCCACACAGGAGGTGTTACAATACTTGCAGGCACAAGTATAAAAAGTTCTTATAATTTATCAAAAATATCGTTTTACAATCGCATAGGCTATTCGAATGTAGCATCCTTCGAGCACTACGTCTCTATTACACGAGCGCCCTGGAGAACTTCCTGAAAATAGTGCTCGGCAGGTACTCGGCTTCTGTCCGAATCTTTGGATGCAACAGCGGTGGTCTCCATTTCCGCCCAGTATGTCTTGACACGGGCGAGAGCCATCCGCGCAACCTCTATGCATGCTGACCTCTTAATCACATTGATGCGCGGTACCGCACCAAGGAATTGCTGCACCAAGCTGAAATAACTCTTTGGCTCCGATCTCTCCGGCCACAAATGACTCATGACGCACTTCATGGCGAGTCTGGACAACCTATTCAGCTCGGCCCATTCAGCCAGACGATCGGCCACAAATAGTGGACGCTCTGGATTGTGGAACTGCGACCAAAAGAGTTTCTCCACTTCGCAATCCTTATGATCTCGAAAGTGTTCGGTCGCATCAGCAGCACTTGCCGCCAAATCCAGATAGGTGCCCGCCGTACTCTACAGTCGGTCCAACGGAGCATGCTTAGGATCACAAAACTTCCTCCGCAGCATATAAGGCTTTCCAGCCGTGATTTCTCCGGCCTGACGCAGCTCCTCCTTCGCAGCTCTCATCGCAGAGCGAGCATCCCTGGCATCGGCAACGGCCTTCTCCAAGTCCGTCTGTTCCGCCCGGTCTTCTTTTTCAAGAAGCTTGCAACGGTCAGCAGCGCTCTTTAGCTTCACGGCCATTTCGGCCATCTCTTTCTTGCTTTGGCAGTGAGCAGCCTGTTCGGCTCTCAGCTCTTCAAGGGCCTTCTCGGCAGCCACATTACTTTTTCTGGCTTGTTCCTTGGCTCGGGCAAGTTCCGCCCGAAGACTCTCCACGGCGGCCGCACCATCTGCGTCAAGCATACATGATGTAAGATACTGGCATAAAGCTCCTCTTACCAGGTGCTTCCCGAGGAATTACATACCTTGTGCCTCATCAAGCCGCTTGTTGACAAGCGCGATGTCGGCATCTGCCACGTCAAGTTGCCGCTTTAGCTCGGCAAAATCATCAGTCCGGCCGGATTCCGGACACTTCGCCACCTACATACAAAGGCGGCATTTTAGACCTGGGATTATGATCCTCTGTGCGCCATCATTTTTGACAACGCACAGAGTCTCAGGGGATACTATCTACACAGAGTGCATCTTATTTATGCGCAACTGTCAAAAAGTGTACGTTATTTCACGTACCTCAAAACCTGTCAGTAAACTTCTGACAGCCTCGTGCAATCCGCTTTCCGCGGATGAAATCCTTTCAATCACCATGCCCATCAATGCACGATGCTCCTCTGGGATAGAAGCTCGCCCTAGCAGATTCTTCAGCTCCTCCGACCGAGCACCGGACGGTGCCGAACTCGTCCTATGACCTCTTTCGAAGGCCGGACGCGGAGAACCTTGGGGGGCCATACGGCTACCTTCCGCCCCTGTCGGATTCGGAGAAACCCTCCGCGATGACACCTCAGGGTCGCCCGCCTCGCTAGGTGGTACAGCAGGGGGAGGCGTTCCGCTCTCCATCATCTCCGGAAGAAGGTCCCCCGAAGACGAGCTCTGTTGAGAAGGGCTGAGGTCTGAACTACAAGGTAAAATTTTGGTTAATCTTCTCAGATATAAAGCAAGGATTTCTCTCATCTCTCAAAAAGGAAATCTTTCTCTAATTACGGCTCGCTGGAGGGCTGATCCCCTTGAGGGCATAGTTCGGCCGAGGTACCCCCTGGCGTAGGACCCTCTGATGAGGATTTCTTCCCCTGCTTTGAGGCCATGGTCTCCGGGTTTTCAGAGGCGGTCCTCTTCTTCCCCTAAGGAGAGGAATTTTTGGTTCCTTCCTTCCGAACAACCTCCTTCGAGGAGGCCGTAGTTTCCTTGTCCCCTCCCTCACTTTCCTCCAAAGGCACAATCTTCAACATCCTGACTAGCACGGGACCCGACCTGGTCTCGGGGAGGGGAGCCGGACACCTGATCAGCTTTGCTTTCGCTATCCACTCCTGTTTAAAGGGACATCTATTTTAGGGGCAAGTTTATGACAAGTATATGGATAGCGAGTCCGGGCACAAGGCTACTTACTTGAGTATCCGGGAGATTGCAGCTTAGACCTGCGTCCTCGGTCAAATCCGGACACATTGCTTGTGATCCGAAGAACAGTTTATACATCTCCGCGGGCGTTGCACCCATAAAATGCTGGAGAGCTCGTGGTCCCTCCGGATTAAACTCCCACAGACGAAGGGAGCGACGTTTGCCGGGCAGGGTTCGGCGGATCAACATGACTTGCGTCACTTTGACCAAGCTGAGGTCTCTTTCTAAGAGATCCCTGATGCGGCCCTGCAACCAGGGCACGTCCTTGGATGGCCCCCAGTCTAGGCCTTTATTGACCCATGACCCCAGCTGCTTTGGGGGACCCGAGCAAAAGGCAGGCGGCGCCACCCACTTGGTGCCCCTGGGAGCGGTGATATAGAACCACTCTCGTTGCCATAAGCCGAGCTCCTCTTGAAAAGGGCCTTCGGGCCATGGAGCATCAGCATTCTTGCTTATAACAGCGCCTCCGCACTCTGCGTGCCGTCCCTCAATCATCTTCGGCTCTACCTTAAAGGTCTTGAGCCATAATCCAAAGTGAGGAGTAACACGGAGGAACGCTTCACACATGATGATGAATGAGGAAACATGGAGGATGGACTCCGGAGCTAAGTCGTGGAATTCCAGCCCATAGTAGAACATCAGCCCCCTCACGAAGGGATCCATTGGGAAGCCTAACCCCCGAAGGAAGTGAGACACGAACACCACGCTCTCACCAGGCTGGGGACTGGGAACGACCTGCCCTTGAGCAGGCAACCTGTGCGAAATTTCGCCGGTCAAGAACTTGGCCTCTCTCAACTTTAGCACGTCCTCCTCCGTGACAGAGGAGGGCATCCATCGGCCTTGAAGGTCGGAACCGGACATTGTCGAAGGTCCGAAGCGCCTGTAATCTAGAGCCTAGGGTGTTGGAACTTGAGGCGACGGGCGAACTTGTTTGAGATTGAAAGAAAGGAGTAAGGCCTTGGTCTCTTTATAAGAGGTTGAATACCAAGGGCCCTCCCCATAACCGTTTGGGACTCGCCTTTAATCGAGAAAACATGCTAACAGGCACGATTGGGTTACCCACGTCCGTATTGATGAGAATCCCGTAAATAAAGGGGACACGATCTCTGCTTTGACAAGACGTGCCAAGGAAACCACCTCGCAAAATATGCTGAGGTGGGGAAGTAAAAACGATTCGAGTAAAGGACTTGGCCGTAGCGTGATGTCATGCTACGGAATACGTCAGCAGATTAGATTTGTGTTAATATTATTCTCTCTATGGCAATACGTGGAAACTTATTTTGCAGAGCCGGACACTATCCTTAGTGTTTACAAACCTTTATGAAGTACTTGGAGGAGGAACCCGCCTTGCAATGCTGAAGACAATCTGCGCGCCGGACTCGTCGTCATTGAAGCCTGGTTTAGGGGCTACTGAGGGAGTCCTTGATTAGGGGGTGTCCGGGTAGCCGGACTATAGCTTCAGCCAGACTCCAGGACTATGAAGATATAAGATTGAAGACTTCGTCCCGTGTCCGGATGGGACTTTCCTTAGCGTGGAAGGCAAGCTTGGCGATGCGGATATTCAGATCTCCTACCATTGTAACCGACTTTGTGTAACCCTAACCCTCTCCGGTGTCTATATAAACCGAAGGGTTTTAGTCTGCAGGACAACCTCAACATACAACAATCATACCATAGGCTAGCTTCTAGGGTTTAGCCTCCTTGATCTCATGGTAGATCTACTCTTGTACTGCCCATATCATCAATATTAATCAAGCAGGACGTAGGGTTTTACCTCCATCAAGAGGGCCCGAACCTGGGTAAAACGTTGTGTCCCTCGTCTCCTGTTACCATCCGCCTAGACGCACAGTTCGGGACCCCCTACCCGAGATCCGCCGGTTTTGACACCGACAAATATGATTAATTGAACTTAAATTCATCATGAACTTAGTACATGATAGTATTTTGCATGTCTATATTGTTGTAGATAGATGGCTCGTGCTGTTGTTCCGTTGAATTTTAATGCATTCCTTGAGAAAGCAAAGTTGAAAGATGATGGTAGCAATTACACGGACTGGGTCCATAAATTGAGGATTATCCTCATTGCTGCACAGAAGAATTACGTCCTGGAAGCACCGCTAGGTGCCAAACTTGCTGCAGGAGCAACACCAGATGTTATGAACGTCTGGCAGAGCAAAGCTGATGACTACTCGATAGTTCAGTGTGCCATGCTTTACGGCTTAGAACCGGGACTTCAACGACGTTTTGAACGTCATGGAGCATATGAGATGTTCCAGGAGTTGAAGTTAATATTTCAAGCAAATGCCCGGATTGAGAGATATGAAGTCTCCAATAAGTTCTACAACTGTAAGATGGAGGAGAATAGTTCTGTCAGTGAGCATATACTCAGAATGTCTGGGTATAACAACCACTTGATTCAACTGGGAGTTAATCTTCTGGATGATAGCGTCATTGACAGAATTCTTCAATCACTGCCACCAAGCTACAAGAGCTTCGTGATGAACTATAACATGCAAGGGATGGATAAGACGATTCCCAAGCTCTTCGCAATGCTAAAGGTTGCGGAGGTAGAAATCAAGAAGGAGCATCAAGTGTTGATGGTCAATAAGACCACCAGTTTCAAGAAAAAGGGCAAAGGGAAGAAAAAGGGGAACTTCAAGAAGAACAACAAACAAGTTGCTGCTCAGGAGAAGAAACCCAAGTCTGGACGTAAGCCTGAGATTGAGTGATTTTACTGCAAGCAGACTGGTCACTGGAAGTAGAACTGCCCCAAGTATTTGGCAGATAAGAAGGATGGCAATGTGAACAAAGGTATATGTGATATACATGTTATTGATGTGTACCTTACCAGAGCTCGCAGTAGCACCTGGGTATTTGATACTGGTTCTGTTGCTAATATTTGCAACTCGAAACAGGGACTACGGATTAAGCGGACACTGGCTAAGGACGAGGTGACGATGCGTGTGGGAAACAGTTCCAAAGTCGATGTGATCGCCATCGGCCCCTACCTCTACATCTACCTTCGGGATTAGTATTAGACCTAAATAATTGTTATTTGGTGCCAGCATTGAGCATGAACATTATATGTGGATCTTGTTTGATGCGAGACGGTTATTCATTCAAAACAGAGAATAATGGTTGTTCTATTTATACGAGTAATATCTTTTATGGTCATACACCCTTGAAGAGTGGTCTATTTTTGATGAATCTCGATAGTAGTGATACACATATTCATAATGTTGAAGCCAAAAGATGCAGAGTTGATAATGATAGTGCAACTTATTTGTGGCACTGCCGTTTGGGTCATATTGGTGTAAAGCGCATGAAGAAACTCCATACTGATGGACTTTTGGAATCACTTGATTATGAATCACTTGGTACTTGTGAACCATGCCTCATGGGCAAGATGACTAAAACGCCGTTCTCCGGAACTATGGAGCGAGCAACTGATTTGTTGGAGATCATACATACTGATGTATGTGGTCCAATGAATGTTGAGGCTCGCGGTGGGTATCGTTATTTTCTCACCTTCACAGATGATTTAAGCAGATATGGGTATATCTACTTAATGAAACATAAGTCTGAAACATTTGAAAAGCTCAAAGAATTTCAGAGTGAAGTTGAAAATCATCGTAACAAGAAAATAAAGTTTCTACGATCTGATCGTGGAGGAGAATATTTGAGTTACGAGTTTGGTCTACATTTGAAACAATGCGGAATAGTTTCGCAACTCACGCCACCCGGAACACCACAACATAATGGTGTGCCCGAACGTCGTAATCGTACTTTACTAGATATGGTACGATCTATTATGTCTCTTACTGATTTACCGCTATCGTTTTGGGGTTATGCTTTAGAGACGGCCGCATTCACGTTAAGTAGGGCACCATCAAAATCCGTTGAGACGACGCCTTATGAACTGTGGTTTGGCAAGAAACCAAAGTTGTCGTTTCTTAAAGTTTGGGGCTGCGATGCTTATGTGAAAAATCTTCAACCTGATAAGCTCGAACCCAAATCGGAGAAATGTGTCTTCGTAGGATACCCAAAGGAATCTGTTGGGTACACCTTCTATCACAGATCCGAAGGCAAGACATTCGTTGCTAAGAATGGATCCTTTCTAGATAAGGAGTTTCTCTCGAAAGAAGTGAGTGGGAGGAAAGTAGAACTTGATGAGGTAACCGTACCTGCTCCCTTATTGGAAAATAGTTCATCACAAAAACTGGTTCCTATGACGTCTATACCAATTAGTGAGGAAGCTAATGATGATGATCATGAAACTTCAGATCAAGTTGTTACTGAACCTCGTAGGTCAACCAGAGTAAGATCCACACCAGAGTGGTACGGTAATCCTGTTCTAGAGGTTATGTTACTAGACCATGACGAACCTACGAACTATGAAGAAGCGATGGTGAGCCCAGATTCCGCAAAATGGCTTGAGGCCATGAAATTTGTGATGGGATCCATGTATGAGAACAAAGTGTGGACTTTGGTTGACTTGCCCGATGATCAGCAGGCCATCGAGAATAAATGGATCTTCAAGAAGAAGACTAATGCTGGCGGTAATGTTACTGTCTATAAAGCTCGACTTGTTGCAAAAGGTTTTCGACAAGTTCAAGGGGTTGACTACGATGAGACTTTCTCACCCGTAGAGATGCTTAAGTCTGTCTGAATCATGTTACAGTTGCCGGATTTTATGATTATGAAATTTGGCAAATGGATGTGAAAACTGCATTCCTAAATGGATTTCTGGAAGAAGAGTTGTATATGATGCAACCGGAAGGTTTTGTCGATCCAAAGGGAGCTAACAAAGTGTGCAAGCTCTAGCAATCCATTTATGGACTAGTGCAAGCCTCTCGGAGTTGGAATAAATGTTTTGATAGTGTGATCAAAGCATATGGTTTTATACAGACTTTTGGAGAAGCCTGTATTTACAAGAAAGTGAGTGGGAGCTCTGTAGCATTTCTGATATTATATGTGGATGACATATTGTTGATCGGAAATGATATAGAATTTCTGGATAGCATAAAGGGATATTTGAATAAGAGTTTTTCAATGAAGGACCTCGGTGAGGCTGCTTATATATTGGGCATCAAGATCTATAGAGATAGATCAAGACACTTAATAGGACTTTCACAAAGCACATACCTTGACAAAGTTTTGAAGAAGTTCAAAATGGATCAAGCAAAGAAAGGGTTCTTGCCTGTGTTACAAGGTGCGAAGTTGAGTAAGACTCAATGCCCGACCACTGCAGAAGATAGAGAGAAAATGAAAGATGTTCCCTATGCTTCAGCCATAGGCTCTATCATGTATGCAGTGCTGTGTACCAGACCTGATGTGTGCCCTGCTATTAGTTTAGGAGGGAGGTACCAAAGTAATCCAGGAGTGGATCACTGGACAGCGGTCAAGAACATCCTGAAATACTTGAGAAGGACTAAGGATATGTTTCTCATTTATGGAGGTTATAAAGAGCTCGTCGTAAATGGTTACGTCGATGCAAGCTTTGACACTGATTTAGACGATTCTAAATCGCAAACTGGATATGTGTTTATATTGTTTGGTGGAGCTGCCAGTTGGTGTAGTTCTAAACAAAGCGTCGTAGCGGGATCTACATGTGAAGCGGAGTACATAGCTGCTTCGGAAGCAGCAAATGAAGGAGTCTGGATGAAGGAGTTTATATCCGATCTAGGTGTCATACCTAGTGCATCGGGTCCAATGAAAATCTTTTGTGACAATACTGGTGCAATTGCTTTGGCAAAGGAATCCAGATTTCACAAAAGAACCAAGCACATCAAGAGACGCTTCAACTCCATCCGGGATCAAGTCCAGGTGGGAGACATTGATATTTGCAATATACATACGGATCTGAATGTTACAGTCCCATTGACTAAGCCTCTTCCATGAGCAAAACATGATCAGCACCAAGACTCCATGGATGTTAGAATCATTATTGTGTAAACTAGATTATTGACTCTAGTGCAAGTGGGAGACTGAAGGAAATATGCCCTAGAGGCAATAATAAAGTTATTATTTATTTCCTTATATCATGATAAATGTTTATTATTCATGCTAGAATTGTATTAACCGGAAACATAATACATGTGTGAATACATAGACAAATAGAGTGTCACTAGTATGCCTCTACTTGACTAGCTCGTTAATCGAAGATGGTTATGTTTCCTAACCATAGACATAAGTTGTCATTTGATTAACGAGATCACGTCATTAGGAGAATGATGTGATTGACTTGACCCATTCCGTTAGCTTAGCACTTGATCGTTTAGTATGTTGCTATTGCTTTCTTCATGACTTATACATGTTCCTATGACTATGAGATTATGCAACTCCCGTTTACCGGAGGAACACTTTGTGTGCTACCAAACGTCACAACGTAAATGGGTGATTATAAAGGTGCTCTACAGGTGTCTCCGGAGGTACTTGTTGGTTTGGAGTATTCCAAGATTAGGATTTGTCACTCCGATTGTCGGAGAGGTATCTCTGGGCCCACTCGGTAATGCACATCACTATAAGCCTTGCAAGCATTGCAACTAATGAGTTAGTTGCGGGATGATGTATTACAGAACGAGTAAAGAGACTTGTCGGTAACGAGATTGAACTAGGTATTGAGATACCGACGATCGAATCTCGGGCAAGTAACATACTGATGACAAAGGGAACAACGTATGTTGTTATGCGGTTTGACCGATAAAGATCTTCATAGAATATGTGGGAGCCAATATGAGCATCCAGGTTCCGCTATTGGTTATTGACCAGAGACGTGTCTCGGTCATGTCCACATAGTTCTCGAACCCGTAGGGTCCGCACGCTTAAAGTTTGATGATGGTTATATTATGAGTTTGTGTGTTTTGATGTACCGAAGGTAGTTTGGAGTCCTAGGTGTGATCACGGACATGACGAGGAGTCTTGAAATGGTCGAGACATGAATATTGATATATTGGACGACTATATTTGTACACCGGAATGGTTCCGGGGGTTACTGGATATATACCGGAGTACCGGGGGGTTACCGGAACCCCCCCGGAGGTTATTGGGCCTCATGGGCCCAAGTGGTGGAAGAGGAGAGGCGGCCAAGGGGCAGCCGCACGCCCCTCCCTCCCAAGTCCGAATTGGACAAGGAGGGGGTGGGCGACGCCCCCCTTTCCTTTCCCCCTCTCTCTCCTTCCCTCTCCTCTCCTACTCCAACATGGAAGGGGGGCGGGGAGTCCTACTCCCGGTGGGAGTAGGACTCCTCATGGGGCACGCCAAGGGTGGCCGGCCCCCTCCCCTTCCTCCACTCCTTTATATACGGGGAGGGAGGCACCCCCTAGAGACACAACAATTGATCCCTTGGATCTCTTAGCCGTGTGCGGTGCCCCCCTCCACCATAATCCACCTCGGTCATATCGTAGAGGTGCTTAGGCGAAGCCCGGCGTTGGTAGAACATCATCATCATCACCACGCCGTCGTGCTGACGGAACTCTCCCTCAAAGCTCGGCTGGATCGGAGTTCGAGGGACGTCATTGAGTTGAACGTGTGCTGAAATCGGAGGTGCCGTGCGTTCGGTACTTGATCGGTCGGATCGTGAAGACGTACGACTACATCAACCGCGTTGTGCTAACGCTTCCGCTTTCGGTCTACGAGGCTACGTGGACACACTCTCCCCTCTCGTTGCTATGCATCACCATGATCTTGCGTGTGCGTAGGAATTTTTTTGAAATTACTACGTTCCCCAACACAGACGCCCGAGGACCCCCTAGTCCAGGACTCCCTCAGTAGCCCCCGAACCAGGCTTCAATGACGACGTGTCCGGCACGCATATCGTCTTCAGCATTGCAAGGCGGGTTCCTCCTCCGAATACTCCAAAGCAACAAAAAGAACCGCATTCGACCTTTTGATGATGACGTAGTATTCGGCTCCTATATCTTCGGTCTTGCTGGGTGGCCCCTCCATGATACTCTGAACGGCTTCGGCTTCGCATTAAACATCATGCCCTTCGGCTTCCACGCCTCCGTCGCCTCGGCTCCCACGTGTCAGATGAAAATGAAGGGTCTAAGCATTTTTACAGATAACACCCTGACGGCATATGAAAGGCGTCTATTTAAGGAGATTAGATCTTAGATGCCATTCCACACCAGGCGAAAATGCTTCAAACTCGCCACAAGAAACCACGCAAACATGGCCAGCGCTCCTAGTTCTTCCTCCCGCCCCCATGGTCCTCAAAAAGGCGATTGGGAGAGCTGCTCGGTATCCCATGCCCAGCTAACCAAGCTTCAGGTGCAGGGGTATCTCCCTCCAGTGGATCTAGTCCCCGTCCGGGCAGGATTAACTTCCTTCAATGACGAGGCCCTGGCAGAAAACTTCCCCAATCCTACCGAAGGGGAGCGAGTGTGCTTTGTTTCCTTTCCATTAAGGGGCGTTGGGTTCCCAATCCACCCCTTCCTCCGAGGGCTCCTGGAGTATTATGGCCTCCAATTGCACAATCTCACGCCCGACTCCATTCTGCACATTGCGGGTTTCATGCTCTTTGCGAGCTGTTCCTAGGCTGCGAGGCCCATTTTGAATTAT
>NC_057809.1:152712648-152793599 GCF_018294505.1 Triticum aestivum
AAGGGATCTATATTCAAGGTGGGCGGTGCCGAAGTATGGCGTATAGCCGGGACAGGATACCTCTCCGGCACTCCAAAGAAGGCATCCAAAGAGTGGCCCTTAGATTGGTTTTATATTGAAGACATTGTTCTCCCAGACCCAATCCGACGGGGCCTACCCAAATTTTCCAACGCTCCATTGAAAAAGCGCCACAGTTGGCGCCCCCGTAGCCTCGAAGAGGAAGATAGTGCAGAGGTCAAGAAGCTAATGGACAAGATAAAGATACTTGCCCAGTCCGGATTATCCATAATTGAGGTAATGGCGGTTTCAATAACGCGAGGCGTTCAGCCACTCCAATCCAGAGACTCCCCATGTGGCACTACAACGGGGAAGACAATGCATCGCGCTGTGGGCGTAAGGGTCCGGACAACTTCGCCGCCTTGGCCGCCATGTTGGCTGATCTTTATAAAGGGGAGAAAGAAGAGTTCACTCGCCTTAAATGCCGAGAGGGCTTTTCCATGTACAACCCTCCTAGCTGGGTGAGCCCTTGCTCCGTAACCTTACTCGATCTTCTTCTTGAGTCGTGCTTAGTCGAACTTTAATCCGACTATTTTTAATAGGAATGGAGGAAGGTTGTCGCGGGGATATATAGCCCCGCTTTGCAGCCGGAGGACCATATTCAGGACCTGGATCCCGGATTTGAAGAGGATCTGGATATACTCATAGAGCTCAAGGGGGGTCTTCTATCACGCGAGCTATGACGGCACAGAAGTGGCCATTATAGCTGATTACCCTGACCTTCTCCCCTCCTCCCACGTAAGTACACAGGAGACGTCTCCTCCAAAAGAGTTTTCGCATTGCGCCTCACCCACTACACTGTGTCGTTCTTCAAAGGGGTGGTGCTCGTCTCGTCACGCCATATCAGAGGCGTCCCTAAGAGGGTGGATCCTGCGCGGGGCGGGTCTTCGAAGAGAAAGGCGGATGGCAATACTGCCGAGCATTCATCAAAGAGGTATGGTCTTTAATATGCCCTATGGCAATCATACCGAACTATGACATTTCCTGCTATGCCATATTTCAGGAAGAGCATTCGCTGGACTGTGTCCGGAGACCTTGCTGGACATGCGTCAGCCAATCCGACCCCAGACCCTGCCTCCAGGGCTAGGGTTGATACAAGTGCAATGCTAGATTGTCCTCTCTCCGAAGATTAGGATAATGTATCCATCACCAACTCCGAAGTGGAGAGTGCAATGAACCATCGGCGCTGGAGAGCAGCTATGCGTGACCCCAACTTCACTGAAGAGGCATTCAATGGCTTCAGCTCAGCGGATGCATACATCCGAGCTGCTCGGGATGGGCTTGTTGGAGCCACTCGCCAGCTTTCAAAGGATATGTGGGTAAGAACTTTATTATGTAGATTTAATAATCATATGCCAGTAGCCCCCGAGACATGAAACAGTTGACGCAACTGATTTAAGGATCATTGTATAATCAGGTACTCACGGAGAAGAACAACATGCTGTCTCGGGAGGTGGAAAATGTCGGACCTAGCTAACTATTGTCACCGCCGAACTGGAGAAGTCCAAAGAGGCATCGCCTGGTAATGTCCACTTCTGTCCGGAAAATATAATCGTATGCTAGTAATGTTTTTTTGAAATAAACACTGTGGTATTTATGATGGCAGGATTGCCAAATCAGCTGGCAGAGAAACTAAAGGCCGCGCAGGTGGATAAACAACATGCTGAAAGGCAAGAGGCCACTGGTCAGTGTATACTGACACGGACCAGGGATGAGAATAACAACCTACAAGATGCCAACATCAAGCTAGCCAAAGAGCTGAAGGATATACGATCCCAACTGGGAGATGCCTTGAAGGAAAACCAAAAGCTGAAAGGCGGCATATTCAGTATGCTCCTGAGCCGTACTTCCGTATGGTCCCCGGGTGGACAGTTTTAACAATTTTGCCTCTGTAGGTGTGCTGACCAGTCGACCCGAAGATGAGGTGTCCGGATTCCAAGGCGATCTGTGATACGTCTCCAACGTATCTATAATTTTTGATTGCTCCATGCTATATTATCTACTGTTTTAGGCAATATTGGGCTTTATTATCCACTTTTATATTATTTTTGGGACTAACCAATTAACCGGAGGCCCAGCCCAGATTTGCTGTTTTATGCCTATTTCAGTGTTTCGAAGAAAAGGAATATCAAACGGAATCGAAACGGAACGAAATCAACTGGAGAAGTTATTTTTGGAAGGAAATCTACCGGATGGACTTGGACCCCACGTCAGGAGCAAAGGGAGGTGCTCACGAGGGTGGGGGGCGCGCCCACCCCCCTAGGGCGCGCCCCCCTGCCTCGTGGGGCCCTCGAAGCTCCACCGACGTACTTTTTTCACCCATATATACCCACATATCCTAAAACTTCTAGAATAGAGAATAGATCTGGAGTTCCGCCGCCGCAAGCCTTTGTAGCCACCAAAAACCAATCGGGACCCTGTTCCGGCACCATGCCGGAGGGGGAAACCCTCACCGGTGGCCATCTTCATCATCCCGGTGCTCTCCATGACGAGGAGGGAGTAGTTCACCCTCGGGGCTGAGGGTATGTACCAGTAGCTATGTGTTTGATCTCTCTCTCTCGTGTTCTTGATTTGGCACGATCTTGATGTATCGCAAGCTTTGCTATTATAGTTAGATCTTATGTTTCTTCTCCCCCTCTACTCTCTTGTAGTGGATCGAGTTTTCCCTTTGAGGTTATCTTATCGTATTGAGTCTTTAAAGATTTGAGAACACTTGATGTATGTCGTGCCATGCGTATTTGTGGTGACAATGGGATATCATGTGATTCACTTGATGTATGTTTTGGTGATCAACTTGCAGGTTCCGCCCATGAACCTATGCATAGGGGTTGGCACACATTTTCATCGTGATTCTCCGGTAGAAACTTTGGGGCACTCTTTGAGGTTCTATGTGTTGGTTGAATAGATGAATCTGAGATTTTGTGATGCATATCATATAATCATACCCACGGATACTTGAGGTGACATTGGAGTATCTAGGTGACATTAGGGTTTTGGTTGATTTGTGTATTAAGGTGTTATTCTAGTACGAACTCTAGGGCTGTTTGTGACACTTATAGGAATAGCCCAACGGATTGATTGGAAAGAATAACTTTGAGGTGGTTTCGTACCCTACCATAATCTCTTCGTTTGTTCTCCGCTATTAGTGACTTTGGAGTGATTCTTTGTTGCATGTTGAGGGATAGTTATATGATCCAACTATGTTATTATTGTTGAGAGAACTTGCACTAGTGAAAGTATGAACCCTAGGCCTTGTTTCCTATCATTGCAATACCGTTTACGCTCACTTTTACCACTTGTTACCTTGCTGTTTTTATATTTTCAGTTTACAAAAACCTATATCCACCATCCATATTGCACTTGCATCACCATCTCTTCGCCGAACTAGTGCACCTATACAATTTACCATTGTATTGGGTGTGTTGGGGACACAAGAGACTCTTTGTTATTTGGTTGCGGGGTTGCTTGAGAGAGACCATCTTCATCCGACGCCTCCCACCGATTGATAAACCTTAGGTCATCCACTTGAGAGAAATTTGCTACTGTCCTACAAACCTCTGCACTTGGAGGCCCAACAACGTCTACAAGAAGAAGGTTGTGTAGTAGACATCAAGCTCTTTTCTGGCGCCGTTGCCGGGGAGGTGAGTGCTTGAAGGTATATCTTTAGATCTTGCAATCAAATCTTTTTGTTTCTTGTTTTAGCACTAGTTTAGTTTATAAAAGAAAACTACCAAAAAAATGGAATTGAGTTTGTCTCATACGCTTCATCTTTTTAATATCTTTCGTGAGTATGATGGAAAAGAAAATTGTGCCAAAGTGTTAGAAGAAGAATGCATTAAAATATTTGGCACTAAACCTTTGAATGATGAGCATGATTGCAATTTTGTTAGTATGAATTCCTTGAATATCCATGATGCTAATGATATGCAAAGCCACAAGCTTGGGGAAGCTATGTTTAATGAAGATGATATTTTTTGTCCCCAAGCTTTGATGAGCAACTTTACTATGATGAAAGCATGCCTCCTATCTATGATGATTATTGTGATGACACGTATGCTTTAAAGAATAATGATAACCATGAAACTTGTCATCTTTATCTTAATTTTCAATCATATGATAGTTATTTTGTTGAGTTTGCTCCCACTACTATTCCGAATGAGAAGAATTTTGCTTATGTGGAGAGTAATAAAATTTCTCTGCTTGTAGATCATGAAAAGAATGCTTTAGGTGCTGGTTATATTGTTGAATTCATTCATGATGCTACGGAAAATTATTATGAGGGAGGAATATATGCTTGTAGGAATTGCAACAATATCAAGTTTCTTCTCTACATGCTTAAAGTTTTGAAGTTATGTTTGTTTTGCCTTCCTATGCTAGTTGATTGTTGTTACCATAAGTTGTTTGCTCACAAAATCCCTATGCATAGAAAGTGGGTTAGACTTAAGTGTGCTAGTCATATTCTTCATGATGCTCTCTTTATGTTTCAATTCCTATCTTTTATGTGAGCATCATTGAAATCATCATGCCTAGCTAGGGGCGTTAAACGTTAGCGCTTGTTGGGAGGCAACCCAATTTTATTTTAATTTCTTGCTTTTTGGTTCTGTTTAGGAATAATTAATCCATCTAGCGTCTGTTTATATGTGTTTTTGTGTTTTAGTTAGTGTTTGTGCCAAGTAGAACCTTTGGGAAGACTTGGGTGAAGTCTTTATGATCATGCTGTAAAAAACAAAAACTTTAGCGCTCACGAGATTTGCTTCAACTTTTTACTGGACAGTGCTATTTAGTTGATTCCTTTTGCAGATGATTACTAGACAAATTCCTAAGGTCCACCGATTTATTTTAGAATTTTTGGAGTTCCAGAAGTTTGCGTTAGTTACAGATTACTACAGACTGTTCTGTTTTTGATAGATTCTATTTTCATTGTGTTGCTTGCTTATTTTGATGAATCTATGGCTAGTAAAATAGTTTATAAACCATAGAGAAGTTGGAATACAGTAGGTTTAACACCATATAAATAAAGAATGAGTTCAGTGGTGTTTTGTTTTCTTTCGCTAACGGAGCTCATGAGATCTTCTGTTAAGTTTTGTGTTGTGAAGTTTTCAAGTTTTGGGTAAAGATTCGATGGACTATGGAATAAGGAGTGGTAGAGCCTAAGCTTGGGGATGCCCAAGGCACCCCAAGGTAATATTTAAGGATAACCAAGAGCCTAAGCTTGGGGATGCCCCGATGGCATCCCCTCTTTCGTCTTCGTTCATCGGTAACTTTACTTGGAGCTATATTTTTATTTGCCACATGATATGTGTTTTGCTTGGAGCGTCATTTTATTTCCTTTAGCTTTGCTTGCTGTTTGAATAAAGTACCAAGATCTGAAATTATTAAATGGGAGAGTCTTCACATGGTTGCATAATTATTCGACTACTCGTTGATCTTCACTTAAATCTTTCAGAGTAGTTTGTTGTTTGCTCTAGTGCTTCACTTATATCTTTTAGAGCATGGTGGTAGTTTTATTTTGAAGAAATAGATAAACTCTCATGCTTCACTTAGATTATTTTGAGAGTCTTAAATAGCATGGTAATTTGCTTAAATAATCATAATATGCTAAGCATACAAGATTTGTAAGAATTCTTATGAGTGTGTTGAATACTAAGAGAAGTTTGATGCTTGATGATTGTTTTGAGATATGAAGATGGTGATATTAGAGTCATGCTAGTTGAGTAGTTGTGAATTTGAGAAATACTTGTGTTAAAGTTTGTGATTCCCGTAGCATGCACGTATGGTAAACCGTTATGTGATGAAGTCAGAGCATAATTTATTTATTGATTGTCTTCCTTATGAGTGGCGGTCGGGGACGAGCGATGGTCTTTTCCTACCAATCTATCCCCATAGGAGCATGCGCATAATACTTTGCTTTGATAACTTCTAGATTTTTGCAATAAGTATATGAGTTCTTTATGACTAATGTTGAGTCCATGGATTATATGCACTTTTCCCATCCTTCCACCATTGCTAGCCTCTCCAATACCGCGCACTTTTCACCAGTATCGTACACCCACCATATACCTTCCTCAAAACAGCCACCATACCTACCTATCATGGCATTTCCATAGCCATTCCGAGATATATTGCCATGCAACTTTCCACCATTCCGTTTATTATGACACGCTCCATCATTGTCATATTGCTTTGCATGATCATGTAGTTGACATCGTATTTGTGGCAAAGCCACCGTTCATAATTCTTTCATACATGTCACTCTTGATTCATTGCATATCCCGATACACCGTCGGAGGCATTCATATAGAGTCATATTTTGTTCTAAGTATCAAGTTGTAATTGTTGAGTTGTAAGAAAAATAAAAGTGTGATGATCATCATTTTTAGAGCATTGTCCCAGTAAGGAAAGGATGATGGAGACTATGATTCCCCCACAAGTCGGGATGAGACTCCGGACGAAAAATAAAAAAAGAGAGAGAAAAAAAGAGGCCAAAAAAGAGAAAAGGCCCAAAAAAAGAATAAAAAAATAAAAAAATGAGAGAAAAAGAGAGAAGGGACAATGCTACTATCCTTTTACCACACTTGTGCTTCAAAGTAGCACTATGATCTTCGTGATAGAGAGCCTCCTATGTTGTCACTTTCATATACTAGTGGGAATTTTACATTATAGAACTTGGCTTGTATATTCCAATGATGGGCTTCCTCAAAATTCCCTAGGTCTTCGTGAGCAAGCGAGTTGGATGCACACCCACTTAGTTTCTTTTGTTGAGCTTTCATATACTTATAGCTCTAGTGCATCTGTTGCATGGCAATCCCTACTTACTCACATTGATATCTATTGATGGGCATCTCCATAACCCGTTGATACGCCTAGTTGATGTGAGACTATCTTCCCCTCTTTTTGTCTTCTCCACAACCACCATTCTATTCCACATATAGTGCTATATCCATGGCTCATGCTCATGTATTGCGTGAAGATTGAAAAAGTTTTGAGAATGTCAAAAGTATGAAACAATTGCTTGGCTTGTCATCGGGGTTGTGCATGATTTAAATACTCTGTGTGGTGAAGATATAGCATGGCCAGACTATATGATTTTGTAGGGATAACTTTCTTTGGCCATGTTATTTTGAGAAGACATAATTGCTTAGTTAGTATGATTGAAGTATTATTATTTTTATGTCAATATGAACTTTTGTTTTGAATCTTTCGGATCTAAATATTCATATCACAATTAAGAAGAATTACAATGAAATTATGCCAAATAGCATTCCACATAAAAAATTATATTTTTTATCATTTACCTACTCGAGGACGAGCAGGAATTAAGCTTGGGGATGATTGATACGTCTCCAACGTATCTATAGTTTTTGATTGCTCCATCCTTATTATCTACTGTTTTAGGCAATATTGGGATTTATTATCCACTTTTATATTATTTTTGGGACTAACCTATTAATCGGAGGCCCATCCCAGATTTGCTGTTTTATGCCTATTTCAGTGTTTCGAAGAAAAGGAATATCAAACGGAGTCGAAACGGAACGAAATCAACTGTAGAAGTTATTTTTGGAAGGAAACCTACCGGATGGACTTGGACCCCATGTCAGGAGCAAAGGGAGGTGCTCACGAGGGTGGGGGGCGCGCCCCCTGCCTCATGGGGCCCCCGAAGCTCCACCGACGTACTTTTTTCACCCATATATACCCACGTATCCTAAAACTTCCAGAACAGAGAATAGATCTGGAGTTCCGCCGCCGCAAGCCTCTGTAGCCACCAAAAACCAATCGGGACCCTGTTCCGGCACCCTGCCGGAGGGGGGAACCCTCACCGGTGGCCATCTTCATCATCCCGGCGCTCTCCATGACAAGGAGGGAGTAGTTCACCCTCGGGGCTGAGGGTATGTACCAGTAGCTATGTGTTTGATCTCTCTCTCTCTCTCGTGTTCTTGATTTGGCACGATCTTGATGTATCGCGAGCTTTGCTATTATAGTTAGATCTTATGTTTCTTCTCCCCCTCTACTCTCTTGTAATGGATTGAGTTTTCCCTTTGAGGTTATCTTATCGGATTGAGTCTTTAAAGATTTGAGAACACTTGATGTATGTCTTGCCGTGCGTATCTGTGGTGACAATGGGATATCACGTGATTCACTTGATGTATGTTTTGGTGATCAACTTGCGGGTTCCGCCCATGAACCTATGCATAGGGGTTGGCACACGTTTTCGTCTCGATTCTCCGGTAGAAACTTTGGGGCACTCTTTGAGGTTCTATGTGTTGGTTGAATATACGAATCTGAGATTTTGTGATGCATATCGTATAATCATACCCACGGATACTTGAGGTGACATTGGAGTATCTAGGTGACATTAGGGTTTTGGTTGATTTGTGTCTTAAGGTGTTATTCTAGTACGAACTCTAGGGCTGTTTGTGACACTTATAGGAATAGCCCAACGGATTGATTGGAAAGAATAACTTTGAGGTGGTTTCGTACCCTACCATAATCACTTCGTTTGTTCTCCGCTATTAGTGAGTTTGGAGTGACTCTTTGTTGCATGTTGAGGGATAGTTATATGATCCAACTATGTTATTATTGTTGAGAGAACTTGTACTAGTGAAAGTATGAACCCTAGGCCTTGTTTCCTATCATTGCAATACCATTTACGCTCACTTTTACCACTTGTTACCTTGCTGTTTTTATATTTTCAGTTTACAAAAACCTATATCTACCATCCATATTGTACTTGTATCACCATCTCTTCTCCGAACTAGTGCACCTATACAATTTACCATTGTATTGGGTGTGTTGGGGACACAAGAGACTCTTTGTTATTTGGTTGCAGGGTTGCTTGAGAGAGACCATCTTCATCCTACGCCTCCCACGGATTGATAAACCTTAGGTCATCCACTTGAGGGAAATGTGCTACTGTCCTACAAACCTATGCACTTGGAGGCCCAACAACATCTACAAGAAGAAGGTTGTGTAGTAGACATCAATCTGCTGCATGAGTTGTCCAGAGTGCATGAGCGAGCCCGGAAGGCAATGAGGAACATTGCTAAAGCTCTATGGCCAGCTGATTCTCCTCCAGGAAGTATGGAGGAACTCGTGAATTTATTCAAAGGCGCTCGTCGCCGCTTTGGACTATGGAAGATATCGGCCTGCCGAGAAGGCGCACGAAAGGCCTGGGCCATGGTGAAAACATGGTATACCGGACTTGATCCGAATTATATGGCTCGAGTCGGGCCTCGGGGGCAAGATGGACAAGAAATTCCTGTTAGCTTGGTGTATGACCAAGTGAAGATAGCTGCCAAGTTTTCACAATAGATTGTAAGCTAGACAACCTGTTAGATGGTCTAGAGGAAGAAGTTTTTGAATCCAAGTAGTAATGTACTATTATTGACAAACTTTTCTTCGGCCGAATTGTAAAACGATTGTCATGGCAGACTTTCTGCTTCAACTTCCAAAATGTAATGTTCGGAGTGTTTCCAAATACTATATCATTGGTAAACACCAAAGTATGTTCGGAAACCAGGCAGTCTGGTCATAGTTGCTTGAACATACAAGATGTATTCGGGGAGTTATGTTATATTACATTTGATTGTAAGAAACATCTTCCAGAGAGAATAGTTCTGTTAAGGGTTCCTATCCCTGGGCCAACATGCATTGTTATGCATGCCTAAACTGTGATGCGAAAAATCACAGTATAGGTATCTTGTGGGGGCTTATATTGCAACAAGTGCAATTCGTCTTTTGTCTGCCGGCCAATTATTCCCTTAAGAACGGTAGCTTTCGGCTTCACCAGTCTGAGGTACATATCTGGATAACCTAGCTGTAACAATCACAGAGGTGCTCCCTTTATGCCCTAGCCAAACAAACAGGAATGTAGGGCATAAGCACAGGAGCCAGGCAACCCAGCATGGCAAAAACTTAAGTCAAGGTGCATATAATGGCGAAGAAAAGGCATATATGAGGAGACGACACATATATACGGTGAGCCTGATGCTCGAAAATAATAATAAGCTTCTGTGACAAGAAGCCCCCCAGGTATTGTGGGGTATGTACATTTAAGGATGTAAACCCCTTAAGTGTGCGGTTTATCCGAACACGTGCTAGAAGTCAGATAAAAACAAAAAGAAGAAAGAGAAAAAATAGAAAAAGGTAACGAACAATGAGTCCGGACTTAGGCATAGAATCTTCGGAGTCTGGCAGCGTTCCATGGGTTCGGCTCTAAGCGGTTATCCGATGCGTTGCGAAGGCGATAGGCTCCTCCAGTGAGAACTTCATCGATAATGAAGGGACCCTCCCATTTGGGCTTGAGCTTGTCCTTTTTCTTCCCTGGTAGGCGTA
Source organism: Triticum aestivum (assembly GCF_018294505.1). Taxonomy (NCBI): domain Eukaryota; kingdom Viridiplantae; phylum Streptophyta; class Magnoliopsida; order Poales; family Poaceae; genus Triticum; species Triticum aestivum. The sequence continues at coordinate 152,723,038 of NC_057809.1, forward strand.
GAATGAGTTCACCGACATTATAGGTCTTTGCCCGCACTTCTTTGCTTTGGTATCTTCGAGCTTGTTGTTGATAGAATGCTGAACGAGCTTTGGCGACGTCGCGCTCCTCCTCCAGGCCATCTAAGTCATCTTGTCGATCGAGCTCGGCCTCTCTCTCTTCATACATGCGTACCCGAGGTGAGTCGTGAATAATATCGCAGGGCAAGACGGCCTCTGCGCCGTACACCATGAATAATGCTGTGTATCCGGTCATGCGATTGGGCGTGGTCCGCAACCCCCAGAGTACAGAGTCGAGCTCCTCAACCTAGTGTTTATCTGACTCCTTTAAGGACCGTACTAGTCTGGGTTTAATGCCGCTCATTATCAGGCCATTAGCCCGCTCGACTTGACCGTTTGTTTGAGGGTGATAGACGGAGGCATAATCGATCTTGATGCCCAGATTAGCACACCAAGTTTTTACTTCGTCCGCTGTGAAATTAGAGCCGTTATTGGTGATGATGTTGTGTGGGACACCATAACGGTGTACGACACTGGATATGAAATCTATCACTGGTCCGGCTTCGGTCATTTTAACCGGCTTGGCCTCTATCCACTTAGTGAATTTATCTACCATGACCAATAGATATTTTTTCTTATGGCCTCCCCCTTTAAGGGGTCCGACCATGTCAAGCCCCCAGACCGCAAAATGCCAAGTAATGGGGATTGTTTGTAGGGCGGTAGGCGGCATATGGCTTTGATTAGCGAAGAGCTGGCATCCTACACAACGTTGGACGAGTTCTTGTGCATCTGCTCGGGCCGTAGGCCAGAAAAAACCGGCACGGAAGGCCTTACTTACGAGGGCCCGAGCTGCGGCATGATGATCGCCAAGACCAGCATGGATTTCGGCCAAGAGCTGCCGCCCCTCTTCTTCGGAGATACATCTTTGAAGGACTCCGGTAGTACTTTTCTTGTAGAGCTCTCCTTCATGAACCTTGTAGGCTTTCGAGCGTCGAACGATGCATCGAGCCTCATTCTGGTCCTCAGGGAGCTCTCGCCTATTAAGGTAGGCCAGGAAGGGTTCGGTCCATGGGGCAAGTACTGCCATGATTACATGGGCCGATGGTGTTATTTCGGTGGCTGAGCCCCCGATGATATCGGGATTGTGTTCGGAACATGGGGGTATGATCGAATCCGGACTGGTGTTGCCGCTCTCGTCCTGCCATTCCACGGATGGCTTGAAGAGCCTCTCCACAAAGTTGTTGGGTGGGACGGGGTCGCGCTTAGCGCCCATGCGAGCAAGGATGTCCGTTGCTTGATTACTCTCTCGGGCCACGTGATGAAACTCGAGCCCCTCAAACCGAGCTGATATATTAAGTACATCGTCATGGTAAGCCGCCATCTTCGGATCTTTGGCATCAAATTCTCCATTTATTTGGGATATTGCGGGGTTTGAATCCCCGCGCACCTCAAGGCGTTGTATGCCCATAGAGACGGCCATCCGAAGACCATGCAATAGGGCCTCATATTCGGATGCGTTATTGGAGTCTGTATACATTATTTGGAGCACATAACAGACTGCGTCTCCTATGGGGGACGTCAGGACAACACCGGCCCCAAGTCCGGCTAGCATTTTAGAGCCGTCGAAGTGCATCACCCAGTTGGAATATGTGCCATACTCTTTAGGGAGTTCGGCCTCTGTCCATTCAGCGACGAAGTCAGCCAACACCTGGGATTTAATGGCTCGGCGTGGCTTATATGTTATTTCAAATGGTAAGAGCTCAATAGCCCATTTGGCAATCCGGCCGGTGGCATCTCGGTTGTTTATGATATCATTAAGTGGTACTTCGGAAGTCACCGTGATCGGGCACTCTTGAAAGTAGTGCCGCAGCTTCCGGGATGCCATGAAGACCGCATATGCTATCTTTTGATAATGTGGGTATCGGGATTTGCATGGTGTGAGGACCGTCGATACATAGTATACTGGTTTTTGAAGTGGGAATTTATGTCCCTCTTCTTCTTGTTCGACGACGAGCACCGCACTCACCACCTGGTGCGTTGCAGATATGTATAGTAACATGGGTTCGCCAACGTTTGGCGAGGCCAGGATTGGATTGCTTGCTCACTGTAGGATCGAAAGTATGTCTAGAGGGGGGGTGATTAGACTACTTGACCAAATAAAAATCTAGCCTTTTCCCAAATTTAAGTCTTGGCAGATTTTAGCAACTTAGCACAAGTCAAGCAATCAACCTACACATGCAAGTCTAAGAGTATAGCAGCAGAATGTAACATTGCACATGAAGGTAAAGGGAGGAGTTTGGAGGGAGCAAACGCAATGTAGACGCGGAGATTTTTTCCGTGGTTCCAATAGGTGGTGCTATCGTACATCCACGTTGATGGAGACTTCAACCCACGAAGGGTAACGGTTGCACGAGTCCACGGAGGGCTCCACCCACGAAGGGTCCACGAAGAAGCAACCTTGTCTATCCCACCATGGCCATCGCCCACGAAGGACTTGCCTCACTAGGGTAGATCTTCATGAAGTAGGCGATCTCCTTGCCCGTACAAACTCCTTAGTTCAACTCCACAATCTTGACGGAGGCTCCCAAGTGACACCTAACCAATCTAGGAGACACCACTCTCCAAAAGGTAATAGATGGTGTGTTGATGATGAACTCCTTGCTCTTGTGCTTCAAATGATAGTCTCCCCAACATTCAACTCTCTCTCATAGATTTGGATTTGGTGGAAAGATGATTTGAGTGGAAAGCAACTTGGAGAAGGTTAGAGATCAAGATTTATGTGGTTGGAATGGAATAACTTGACCTCGACACATGAGTAGGTGGTTCTCTCTCAAAAAATGTATGCTGGAAGTGTAGGCATGTTTTGATGGCTCTCCTCACGAATGAAGAGTGGGTGGAGGGGTATATATAGCCTCCACACAAAATCTAACCGTTACACACAATTCACCAAACTCGATGGGACCGAATCAAAGAACTCGGTCAGACCGATTCAGTTCAAAATGTGAACATTAGGCTTTTTGGTGGGATCGACATGTCAACTCGGTGGGACCGATTTCATTAGGGCTAGGGCATAATGTAATCTCGGTGAGACCAATTACACAAACTCGGTGAGACCGAATTTGTTAATAAGCTAACCAGAGAGTTGGTCAGTCAAACTCGGTGGGACCGATTCGCTCATTTTGGTGAGACTGAAATGTAACGAAGGGAAAATAGAGAGTTTGCATTGCGAGCTCGGTGGGACCGATCACTCTTCTCGGTTAGACCGAACCGTTACAAAGGGAAACAAAGAGTTTGCAATCCCATCTCGGTGAGACCGAGATCCCTATCGGTGAGACCGAAGTGACTAGGGTTTCTGGCAGTGGCTATGTCAAATGAACTCGGTGGCGCCGAATAGAACATTTTGGTGGGGCCGAGTTTGACTTTTGGTTTTGGACATATGTGGATATGGGAAAGTGGTTGAGGGCTTTTTGAGCATATCACTAAGCATTCCGAGCAAGCAATCCATTAAGCAACACCTCATCCCCTTTTAATAGTATTGGCTTTTCCTATGGACTCAATGTGATCTTGGATAACTAAAAAGAAAATGTAGAGTCTTGAGCTTGAGCCAATATATGTCCTTAGCATTTTGAGGGGTCCACATTCCTAATCCATGCCGTGCCAATCATTGAACTTTCTGAAATGATCATCTTGAAATAGCATTATTTCAATGAGCTATATGTTGTTAGTAATTACCAAAACCACCCAGGGATAGTTGCACTTTCAATCTCCCCCTTTTTGGTAATTGATGACAACATATAGATCAAAGCTTCGACAAATGATAATAAGATTTAAAATACATCAGTGCTTTGAGAAGTATGTGATAAGCAAGAGCTCCCCCTAAATTTGTGCATTATTTAATATTTTCTTTTGAATGCAAGTGCACAATCGATTAGGATCATGGGTTACTCTTCCATGTCACATACATCTTGGTGGAGCGCTCAAAATGATAGGAATTAAAATATGCACTCATCACCGAGCAAAGTGAATGATCATATAAGGATATAAAAGATAACCATCCAAGCAAACATTAAAGTATGATATGATCAAACACATGATCATATAAGTATCTCACACACAGACATATTGTATCAAACAAGCGCACACAAAAGTATCAACCAAATAACAAGTAGCAAGAGAGACAAAGAAAGCAACACTCTCTCTTGAAGCCTATGATCTATACATTTCTCCCCCTTTGGCAACAAGTTACCAAAAATTTTGAAAATGCATAGTGCTATGCGTCTGTCAGGCTTGGTCTTCGGGAGGTGGTGTAGAGAGAACTCCAAGGACGAAGGCATCAGTTGATGTAGTTAGAGCTGGTGGAGTGGCTGCTGGAGGTGGAACTGAAGCTGTAGCTGCTGGTGCAGATGAAGTGGCTCTAATATCTGGTACTAGCACTGCAGCTGACCTCTGACCTCTAGGCACTCACTGAAAAGCATCTGTTGTACCCTATCCTCTCTTCTCCTCTGCTTCCTCCTGGAGCTACTCAACTGCAGTCTGTATTTCAGTGACTTTCAGAACAAGATCATAGAACTTAGTTTCTATAATCCTCTCCAAGCTCTCCTGATTCTGAGTCAGGGTGGCCAATCCCTTCTCAATCCTCAATGTTGCCTGAATCAGATAAGCGAGTTGATCTTGTTTGCTCTTCAAGAACACTTCTGATGCCTCCTCAACACTAGGCATCTTTGCAGCTTTTTCTGCCTTTGCCTTAGCTCTGTTCTCTTGTGCTTGCACTAATGATGGTTCATCCTCATTCATCACAACTGTGTTGTCTTCAAATTATGGGTGCAAAGGTAAATGCTCCTTGTCCAACAAGTAAGTGCCTATGCCCATCTTGGAGTTGATGAGCACCTGAATGTGTGGAGCATACCCACAAGATCTTTTCTGATCAGCAGCTGTCCTTTTGATTGTCTCTACAATCAGACTCATGACCTTGAATTTTTTAGGCACATCAAAGATCTGCAACAAGTTGATGGAATGTCCTCTAATCATCTTGCGATCTCCTGATTTGGGTAATAGTGTATGCCTCAAGATGGTGTTGATGGTAGGCAGACCAGACAACATGTAGTGTACAGATCCAAACTTGTGTCTCTCCAAAGCTTTGTCTGTGATCTCTTTGTACATGTTTTCCATGGAGTTGTGGTCTTTCTTCTTCTTGGCATACACATCCAAATCATCCTCATGTTCTTCTGGGGCTTTGATCAACTTGGCCCACTCATCAATAGTTGATTGGTACCTTGTACCTTCAGACATCCACACTATTCTTCCATCTGGATAGAAATGAGTAGTGGAGTAAAACTGCATAATGAGCTCATCATTCCATTTGGTGAGCTTCTGTCCAAAAACTTGTCAACTCCACAAGCCTTGAAGCTCTCATGTACACCTGGGAAGTGATCTTCATTCTCATCAATATATTCCCAATCAACCCACTTCATATCACAGACAATAGGTTTCTTGTCAAGCAGAATAATCTCATAGAAGTCTTGTTGTTCTTTGGTGTGGAACCTATAGTCCACTGTAGTTCTTCTCACGGCATAAGAATCACTCTGCCTCCAAAGTCTTAATCATGCATCCTTCCTGATGTTCATGTCCTCTGCCACTGGATGAGTGTCATTGTGGTCTGGAATCTTTGGTTCAGCTTTCTTAGCACATGAGCTTCTTCATCTTCTTCTTCAACCTCAGGCACTGGGGCCTTGTTCTTTTCTTCAGCTGGGATGTTTCTGGTGCTTCTCTTGGGCTTAGAAGGCTTCTGAGCTGGAGCAGTTGCTTTGGGAGCAGTTTTGGGCTTTGATGGAGCAGCCCCTGACTTGATAGCATGTCCCATGAGCTTCTGGGACTTGGGTGCTGGAGCAGCACCCTCTTCCTCTTCCTCTTCTTCAGCTTCATCATCACTTCTTATCATAGAAGGATGTCCAAGAACTTTGGCAGAAGTTGTTCTGGCCTTCTTCCTCTTCTTTCCATCTGCAACTGCCTCACCATCATCAGATTCTATTGTGAATTTCATGGTTTCTCCTGTTGGAACTTTCCTTGGCTTTGACATTGGCACTCTCTTTGCAGGTGCCTTCTTATGCAACCAAGGCTTGGTTGCAACAGCAGTGCCATATTCCTTCTTCAGAACTTTCTTCTTGGAGCTCACCTCCTCCTCTGTTGCCACATAGTCATCATCCTCAGAATCTGAGGTTCTCTTCTTCCTTGTTCTGGTGGCTGCCTTTGGCAAGTTACTGGGTGTGCTCCTGCCGCCCTCATCATAGCTGCTTGAGGGACTAGTGCCCTCACTCATGTGCACTTGCTCTTCAGATCTGTTCTGGCTATCACTCTGGTCAGACATCTTGGCAAGCAAATTGACAGCAAACCCTGTGAATAGATATAGATGAGGTAGAGTAGATGAGCATCACAAAGTGCAGAGTTTTTGCAAAACAGATGAGTCAAAAACTTAGTTTTAGTTCTCCACAGAAAGCATTTCAGAGCTACCAATTTGATAAACTCGGTGATACCGAAGCAACTTTTGGAGTCTAAACTAGTGAACTCGGTCAGACCAAGTCACAGTTTGGTGGCTCCAAGATCGCTAGGGTTTCACAGAGAGTCAAACTCGGTCGCACCGATTTGCAATTTTCGGCCAGACCGAAAAGCGCATGTGCAATGGCCTAAGCCAAATCGATGAGACCAATTTCTTCAACTTGGTCGGTCCGAGATGAGTTCGGCGGAGACCTAACCTAAATTTTCGAATCAAACCTAATCTAAAGGATGTTTTCTCTGGATAGATTGATTTCATACTTGGTAAAGATCATGGTAAAGCAATGTGCTGTGAATTGGAGTAAGGAAATATCACAAATGATCGAACTCATACCTTAGCTCGGCGGTGAGTTTGCTACGGCAAGAACGGCGGGGCAGAATCACATTGACGGTGATGGAAACCAGCGGCTGGAGGTCGTTGGCGACGAGGAGACGATCCGGAGACCCGAGGCGGCAGAGCAGGACACGCGCGGGCTGAGAGGTTTTGAAGAAATTTCCAAAATCTCACCCGTGGGTATATATATCCTGACCCTGTCGGTGTGACCGAGTGGAACAACTCGGTGGTGAAAGTGCTAGTTATCGACTAGAGGGGGGTGAATAGGCGATTTTTATGAAAGTCTTCAAAACACGGGGGTTTTGAAGACAAACGATAGAAATGAACCTATTGATATGCAGTGGAAGGTAGACTACACTAGACAAGCCATAGTCAAGTAAGTAATGAAGTGAAAGTACGAAGACTATAAGCAACTAGGTAGTATAGATCAGGATGGAAGATAGTATGAAGCCAAACAATAATAGTCATCACACAGTGATGTCAATCAGATAAAGCAAGCAGGCAATGACTTCACGAAGACAAACTATAAGTAAAGAGAGGGAGAAGATAGAACCAGTAGCTTGGAGAGGATAGGGATTTGTTGGACCAGTTCCAGTTGCTGTGACAGCTGTACGTCTGGTTAGGGAGGCTGAGATTCAACTCAAAAGACCGCGTCTTCACCTTATTCCCCTTGAGCCAAGGACACTTAGTCCTCGCCCAATCACTCTGGTAAGTCTTCAAGGTAGACTTCCAAACCTTCATAGACTTCGTTCACCGGCAATCCACAATGACTCTTGGATGCTCAGAACGCGACGCCTAATCGGCTGGAGGATTCACAGTCCTCAAGTGTAATAAGTCTTATGATCACACGGACAGAAAGACTTCAGTGATGCCTAACACTCTTTGGCTCTGGGTGTTTTGGGCTTTGTCCTCGCAAGGATCTCTCCCTCAAATGCTTCGAAGGTGGGTTGCTCTCAAACGACAAAAGTCATGCACTAACTCTAAGCAGCCACCAATTTATGGTGTAGGGGGTGGGCTATTTATAGCCAGGAGGCAACCCGACCTGATTTGTCCAAAATGACCCTGGGTCACTAAGGAACTGACATGTGTCCAATGGTCAGATTTCAAACACACGTGGCAGCTTGACTTGGGCTACAAGTAAAGCTGACTTATCCAGCTCTGGATAAGATTTGCTCTCATTGTCTTCGCTCGAAGACATAGGATTTGGTTGAGCATCACTTCAGTCACTTTGACTTTGTTCACTTGGACCCCACTTAACAGTACGGTGGTTCCTATGACTCAACAAAGAAGAAAATGAAACTACGAAACAACTATGTCTCCGCACTCCATAGTCTTCATGCGATGTCTTCTCATGTCATAGTCTTCATTGTGAATATCTTCACAGACCACCATTGTCTTCAATGTCTTCACACATTTTTAGGGGTCATCTCCAGTAGGTAAACCGAATCAATGAGGGACTACTACCTTTGTTATCCTGCAATTCTCACAAACACATTAGTCCCTCAACCAGGTTTGTCGTCAATACTCCAAAACCAACTAGGGGTGGCACTAGATGCACTTACAATCTGCCCCTTTTTTGTGATTGATGACAAACTGGTTGAATTTTTCAACGGGGATAAAAGTATGTGAAATTGTAAGGGTTAAGGTATTGTATTCATAAGTAGCAAAAGGCTCCCCCTGAAGATGTGCATATAAGTAGTTTGCTTTTGAATGCAAATGCACATGGCATGTTTTACTTGTGGAGATCCTCTTCAACATATGAAGACAATTCATCATGCATATAAAGATATAGCAAAGATAATGACATGCATAATGAAAAATGGATGTCTGCAGAATGACTTCATGCGGAATTTATCATCGCATCACAGAATAGCAAACAAAGTAGCAGACGACCATCAAGTTTAACTGTTACAAGCCAAAGAACCAAAAGTATCAAAAACGAGAGTTGTAAACACTTAGCAAAAATATAGCAACCACCCATATGGACCTACTTGAAGAATATCAACTCATATGCTTCTCCCCCTTTTGTCAATAAGGACCAAAAAGGTTTGAAGACATAGAGCATCTACTCGGTCCCTTCAGGTGCAGGGTCGACGTTCGAGTCCGGTGGTGCAGAGGGACCTGGTGCACTGTCGAGACGCGGCGAAGTAGTGGTTGGAGAAGTAGCATCATCTTCGTCATCGACGACTCTTGCATTAACCATTGCAGCCGAGGAGGAATACTCTTAGTCTTCTAATGATGGAGTACGATGCAAGACAGCATTCCGGGGAGGCGTGGAATCAAACTTGTAGCGCTCAGTGAAGCCATCTTCGCGAAGATCATCTTCGGAGCTTAGCAAAGTCAGACTCATCCACGACCTCTGATACGTCTCCATCGTATCTACTTTTCCAAACACTTTTTCCCTTGTTTTGGACTCCAACTTGCATGATTTGAATGGAACTAACCCGGACTGACGTTGTTTTCAGCAGACTTTCCATGGTGTTATTTATGTGCAGAAACAAAAGTTCTCGGAATGACCTGAAACTCCACGGATCGTCTAGTTAAACATAATAAAAAATCATTGCCAAAGATGAAGACCAGGGGGCCCACACCCTGTCCATGAGGGTTGGGGGCGCCCCCCCTAGGGCGCGCCCCTACCTCGTGGGCCCCCTGGAGCTCCTCCGACACCAACTCCAACTCTATATATTTGCTTTCGGGGAGAAAAAATCAAGGAGAAGAAATCATCATGTTTTACGATACGGAGCCGCCGCCAGGCCCTAAAATCTCTTGGGAGGGCTGATCTGGAGTCCGTTCGGGGCTCCGGAGAGGGGGATTCGTCGTCGTCATCAACCATCCTCCATCACCAATTTCATGATGCTCACCGCCGTGCGTGAGTAATTCCATCGTAGGCTTACTGGACGGTGATGGGTTGGATGAGATCTATCATGTAATCGAGTTAGTTTTGTTAGGGTTTGATCCCTAGTATCCACTATGTTCTGAGATTGATGTTGCTATGACTTTGCCATGCTTAATGCTTGTCACTAGGGCCCGAGTGCCATGATTTCAGATCTGAACCTATTATGTTTTCATGAATATATGTGTGTTCTTGATCCTATCTTGCAAGTCTATAGTCACCTACTATGTGTTATGATCCGGCAACCCCGAAGTGACAATAATCGGGACCACTCCCGGTGATGACCATAGTTTGAGGAGTTCATGTATTCACTATGTGCTAATGCTTTGTTCCGGTTCTCTATTAAAAGGAGGCCTTAATATCCCTTAGTTTCCATTAGGACCCCGCTTCTACGGGAGGGTAGGACAAAAGATGGCATGCAAGTTCTTTTCCATAAGCACGTATGACTATATTCGGAATACATGCCTACATTACATTGATGAATTGGAGCTAGTTCTGTGTCACCCTATGTTATGACTGTTACATGATGAACCGCATTTGGCACAATTTTCCATCACCAATCCAATGCCTACGAGCTTTCCATATATTGTTCTTCACTTATTTACTTTTCCGTTACTATTGTTACAATCACTACAAAACACCAAAAATATTACTTTTGCTTTCATTACTCTTTTGTTACCATTACCACTACTATCATATTACTTTGCTACTAAATACCTTGTTGCAGATATTAAGTTATCTAGGTGTGGCTGAATTGACAACTCAGTTGCTAATACTTGAGAATATTCTTTGGCTCCCCTTGTGTCGAATCAATAAATTTGGGTCGAATACTCTACCCTCGAAAGCTATTGCGATCTCGTACACTTGTGGGTTATCAAGACTAATTTTCTGGCACCGTTGCCGGGGAGCGTAGCTCTATTCTTTGAGTCACTTGAGATTTATATCTGCTGGTCTCTATGAAGAACTTGAAAGACGCTAAGACAACAATTTATCCCTCAACTACGAGGGGAGGTAAGGAACTGCCATCTAGCTCTGCACTTGATTCACCTTCTGTTTTGAGTAAGCTTGCGACACCTAAACCTGCTTCTGCTATTCGTTCTGATATGTCGCATGTTATTGATGATGCCACTTCTGCTATGCATGATACTTATGATGAAACTACTTCTATGCTTGATACTACTGTGCCACTTAGTGAATTTCTTGATGAACAAATTGCTCGGGCTAGAGAGAAAGAAATTATTGAAACTGATCATGTTGATGAATTGATGATGAAAACATGCCTGCTATTCCTAAAGGTTATATTTTTGATAAAGAAGCTTCCGCTGCTATTTTGGCTTGCAAAGATAACGATGAGCTTAGAAGGTTATTAGCTAAATGGAATAAGCAATCTCTTAATGATAGAATGAGGCCCGACCCCACTTTTGCTACTTCACCTATCTGTGTTGTCGATAAGGATTATGAATTCTCTGTTGATCCTGACATAATTACTTTGGTTGAATCTGATCCTTTTCATGGCTATGAATCTGAAACTGTTGTGGCACATCTTACCAAATTAAATGATATAGCCACCCTGTTCACTAATGATGAGAGATCTCATTGCTTTTATATCCTTAAAATATTTCCGTTCTCATTAAAGGGTGATGCTAAGATATGGTTTAATTCTCTTGATCCTGGTTGTGTGCGTAGTCCCCAGGATATGATTTATTACTTCTTTGCTAAATATTTCCTTGCTCAAAAGAAACAAGCTGCTTTGAGGGAAATATACAACTTTGTGCAAATTGAAGAAGAGAGTCTCCCACAAGCTTGGGGGAGGCTTCTCAAGTTACTTAATGCTTTGCCTGATCATCCTCTTAAGAAAAATGAAATACTTGATATCTTTTATAATGGACTAACCGATGCTTCCAGAGATTACTTGGATAGTTGTGCTGGTTCTGTTTTCAGGGAAAGAACACCGGATGAAGCTGAAATTCTATTGAATAATATGTTGACAAATGAAAATAATTGGGCACCACCTGAGCCAGCTCCTGCTCCAATTACTGAGCCTATTCCTAAACCAACTCTGAAGAAGAGAGGTGTTCTATTTCTCAGTCCTGAAGATATGCAAGAGGCAAAGAAATCTATGAAAGAAAAAGGTATTAAAGCTGAAGATGTTAAGAATTTACCTCCTATTGAAGAAATACATGGTCTTAATTTACCGCCTGTTGAAGAAACATATGATCTTAATCCATTACTTATTGAAGAACCTCCTGGTCTTGATAACCCGACACAGGTAGTAAAGGTAAATTCTCTCTATGGATTTGATGAAGGTGATATTCCTCACTATAAGTCTGCTAGACAATGCTTAGATGAGTTTGATAATTTTATTGTCAAACACGAAAATTTTAATGCTTATTTTGGTAGACAATTGAAATACAATTCCGATATGATTAAACACTTGGGTGATTATATGGCTAATGTTAGAGGTGAACTTAAACCCATTAGCAAACATGCTTCTATGGTTTCCACTCAAGTAGAACAAGTACTTAAAGCTCAAAATGATTTGCGCAATGAAATGAATAGTAAGAAAAATGATTATGCTGTTAGAGTGGCTACTAGAACTGGTAGAATGACTCAGGAACCTTTGTATCCTGAAGGCCACCCTAAGAGAATTGAGCAAGATTCTCAAAGAAATAATATTGATGCATCTAGTTCTTCTAAAAGGAAGAAAAAGAAAAATGATAGGACTTTGCAAACTTCTAGTGAACCTATTGCTGAACCACCTGAGAATCCCAATGATATCTCTATGTATGATGCTGAAACACAATCTGGTAATGAACATGAACCTAGTGAAAATATTAATGATGATGTTCCTGATGATGCTCAACCTAGTAATGATAATGATGTAGAAATTGAACCTGCCGTTGATCTTGATAACCCACAATCAAAGAATCAACGTTATGATAAGAGAGACTTTGTTGCTAGGAAACATGGTAAAGAAAGAGAACCATGGGTTCAGAAACCCATGCCTTTTCCTCCCAAACCATCTAAGAAAAAGGATGATGAGGATTTTGAGCACTTTGCTGAAATGATTAGACCTATCTTTTTGCATATGCGATTAACTGATATGTTCAAAATGAATCCCTATGCTAAATATATGAAAGATATTGTTACAAATAAGAGAAAGATACCGGAAGCTAAAATTTCCACCATGCTTGCTAATTATACTTTTAAGGGTGGAATACCAAAGAAACTTGGAGATCTAGGAGTACCCACTATACCATGCTCCATTAAAAGAAACTATGTTAAAACTGATTTATGTGATCTTGGAGCCGGTGTTAGTGTTATGCCTCTCTCTTTATATTGTAGACTTGATTTGAATAAGTTGACACCTACTAAAATATCCTTGCAAATGGCTGATAAATCAACTGCTATACCTGTCGGTATTTGTGAGGATGTGCCTGTTGTGGTTGCAAACGTTACTATTTTAACGGACTTTGTTATTCTTGATATTCCCGAGGACGATAGTATGTCTATTATTCTTGGAAGACCTTTTTTGAACACTGCAGGGGCTGTTATTGATTGCAACAAAGGCAATGTCACTTTTCATGTTAATGGTAATGAGCATATGGTACACTTTCCGAGGAAACAACCTCAAGTTTATAGCATCAACTCTATTGGAAAAATTCCATCGATTATATTTGGAGGTTTTGAATTTCCTCTTCCTACTGTCAAGAAGAAATATGATATTCTTATTATTGGGGATGTGCATATCCCCGTTGAGGTAACATAGTGTTATTCGAAATTTCTCCGGTTTCATGTTATTCGGAATGAGTTTGTTAACAAGACCCGATCAACCTTGTTAGTGGATTCCCTTTGATGAGCATGAGATGGATGAAACTAGAAGGCACAACCTTCTGTACCCTCTTTCTAGTTTCTATTATTTAGTTGAAATAAAGTAAAAATAGTATTTTTCTGTCTGTTTCCTGATTTATCTGTGCAATATAAAAATACCCCGAAAATAAAAGTTCTCCAAATGCCCTAAAAATGAAATATGATTTTTTCTAGAATATTTGAGGATTTATGGAACTGAGAACACACCGGGGGTCAACCACCTGGCCACGAGGGTGGAGGGCGCGCCCTACCCCACAGGGCGCGCCCCCTGCCTTGTGGGCCCACGGTGGCCCTCCTCCACTTATTCCTGTAGTCATACAGTTCTTCTTCCTCCCACAAACACGAATATCTAGCTCAAGCACGAGTTCTAGCTCACTTTGCTGTGATTTTCGATCTCCTTGCTTAAAGCACCTCTCATAAAACTGCTTGGGGAGATTGTTCCTTGGTATGTGACTCCTCCATTTGTCCAATTTGTTTTTGCTCTAGTGCTTTATTCATTGCAAATTTTTGCTGCATAGGTGACCATGTTCTTGATCTTGCATGTCAAATTTATATGGTTCCAAGTAGTTCTAATGCATGATATAGTCTCTAGGCACTTGTAGGAGTAGTTGCTAGCAATTTTATTGAGTTTGGTTCACTTTTGTTTGAAGTTACTAAAAATTTCAGAAATTTTTCAGAGGAAGAAATATGTTTAGGAAAATGTTCCAAGGTGGTTCTTCAAGGAAGCAAGGACCCAGGCTTGCAATGCGTGATGCTGATGAGGAGCCACCAAGGGACGCTCCAGTGCGGCCCTGTGAATGGCCTTCAGAAAATTTTATGGATCGATCGGGAATTAAGGAAGAATTTAACGCATATTTGCATAACACTGATCTTGTGAGCTTCGAGGCAGAGAAGTGCCGCCAATACCACTATCTCACTAGTTCATTTGTGAGGAGGTTTGAATTTTCATCTTCACGTAATTCTCCAACTGTCCTGTTTGATCTCTATGAAAAATCTTATACTATGGACTTAGAGGATTTTACCACTGCTTGCAAACTTCCATAATGGGGTAGTGCTAGTGAACCTCGAAAATCTGAATTTAGAAATTTTCTTGCTAGTATAACCATGGGGGAATCTAGAGATATAGCACAAGCTACTATAGGGAGCATTCATTTTCCTGCTATACTTTATTTTGTTCTCTTCGTAGGTAGGTGCATAAATGGTAAGGATGAAGCATGTCATATGTGTGTGCCTGACCTCAGTATTCTTAGGAGTGTTGTGTTAGGAGACAAATCTTATAATTTGGGAGCCATTGTTGCACGTAGGTTGCATAATAATAGATTTAATGGAGATTTCTTTGGAGGAATTTATGCAACTCGCTTAGCTGATTTTCTTGATGTGGACGTTCGTGAGGATGGTATGGAGTTGCCTCCTACTTATTTACACTATAATGCTATGTTCCACCACCAGTTTATCGAGAGGAATGAATCACCTCTCCAGTATCGACTAATCTTTGACAGACGGCGTGCTGTCCGTATTACTCTCCCTACTCCCGCCTTCTTTGATTATCAGGCAAAAGGAAGATATATTATTACCAGAGAGGAGGAAGATGAGTATGAGAGAAGGGCGGAGGCAGCTCGACGCCACGCTGCAGCTCAGGAGGCGATAGCCGCTGCATCACAGTACGACCCCAGCTGCATCTACGGATATCCACCAGTCCATCCCTGGCAATGAACCAACTTAGGGCAAAAGCCTAAGCTTGGGGGAGTACATATTTCCCACCGACATTACATTTATGTTCACGCACTCATTGCTAGATGTCGGTGCTCATACTTTTTCACTGTAATATCCATGGTAGTTTATTTTCTTTTTCCTGCTTTCTTCTTGTGTGTTTAATAAACCTTAAGAAAAACAAAAAAAATTAGTGTAGCTTTTAGCTAGTTTACTTTTCTTGCTGAAGTAGTAATAATTAAAAAGAAAAACCAAAAAGATTTCCCGTTCTTCTTTTGCTTGTTGGGAGCTTTCCCGTGTAAATAGTTTTATTTCCTTTCTTTTCTTTGGGGGTTGATAGGAGAAGACCATGATTAAATTGTTGAAGTGGCTCTTATATGCATTACTGTTGATTTAACCAAGAGCCCATATTGCCTTGTCTTCTCTTGTTTATTGAATGCTCACAGATTCCAGCTTAGTCCAATGCACGCACACTCTTATTATTATTCACATCGTTCGGTCGTGCAAGTGAAAGGCAAGTATGATGATATATGATGGACTGACTGAGATGAGAAAAGCTGGTATGAACTCGACCTCTCTTGTTTTTGTAAATATGATGAGTTCATCGTTCCTGATTCAGCTTATTATGAATAAACATGTTTGCAATGACAATTAGAGATCATAGTTGCTTGTGACATGCTTGATTAGCTATGAGTTATAATGATTTACCTTGCGTGCCAACATGCTATTAAAATGGTTATGATGTGGTATGATGGGGTGGTATCCTCCTTTGAATGATTTAAGTGACTTGACTTGGCACATGTTCACACATGTAGTTGAAACAAAATCAACATAGCCTTCACGATATTTATGTTCATGGTGGATTATATCCTACTCATGCTTGCATCCAATGTTTATTAATTTTAATGCATGTTCATGACTGTTGTCGCTCTCTAGTTGGTCGCTTCCCAGTCTTTTGCTAGCCTTCACTTGTACTAAGCGGGAATACTGCTTGTGCATCCAATCCCTTAAACCCCAAAGTTATTCCATATGAGTCCACTATACCTTCCTATATGCGGTATCTACCCGCCGTTCCAAGTAAATTTGTATGTGCCAAACTCTAAACCTTCAAATAAACATTCTGTTTTGTGTGCTCGAATAGCTCATGTATCAACTAGGGCTGCCCTTATCTTCCATGTTAGGCGGGTTATTCTCACGAGGAGTGGACTCCGCTCCTCATTCACGAGAAAATGGCTGGTCTCCGGGATGCCTAGTCCCATGCTTTATGCAAACTAAATCAAAATAATTGCAAACAAAACTCCCCCTGGGACTATTGCTAGTTGGAGACACTCGTTGTTTCGAGCAAGTCATGGATTGATGCTTGTTGGTGGAGGGGGAGTATAAACTTTACCATTCTATTTGGGAACTGCCTATAATGTTTGTAGCATGGGAGATATCGCCATCTCTTAGTTGTTATGTTGACAATGAAAGTATGCCGCTCAAAATATTATTTATCTCTATTTCAAAACCGAGCTCTGGCACCTCTACAAATCCCTACTTCCCTCTGCGATGGGCCTATCTATTTACTTTCATGTTGAGTCATCACCCTCTTATTAAAAAGCACTAACTGGAGAGCGCACCTGTCATTTGCATTCATTACTATTAATTTATACTGGGTATGACTATGATTGGATCTCTTTTACCATGAATTACAATGTCTAGTCAGTCGTTGATCTTTAAAGGTGCTCTGCATTTATGTTTTGCGGTCTCAGAAAGGGCTAGCGAGATACCATCCTGTTATATCATATTATGATTGTTTTGAGAAAGTGTTGTCATCCGAGATTTATTATTATTGCTCGCTAGTTGATTATGCCATTGATATGAGTAAACATGAGACTTGAGAGTTATTGCAAATGTGGTTACTTATAATCTTTGCTGAAAACTTGAATGCTGGCTTGACATCTTTACAACAACAAGAGAAAAGAGAGTTTGTAGAAGTTTTTCTTTATCTCTTTCAGTTTATCAACTGAATTTCTTGAGGACAAGCAAAGGTTTAAGCTTGGGGGAGTTGATACGTCTCCGTCGTATCTACTTTTCCAAACACGTTTGCCCTTGTTTTGGACTCTAACTTGCATGATTTGAATGGAACTAACCCGGACTGACGCTGTTTTCAGCAGACTTTCCATGGTATTATTTATGTGCAGAAACAAAAGTTCGCGGAATGACCTGAAACTCCACGGACCGTCTAGTTAAAAATAATAAAAAATCCTCGCCAAAGACGAAGACTGATACGTCTCCAACGTATCTATAATTTTTGATTGCTCCATGCTATATTATCTACTGTTTTGGGCAATATTGGGCTTTATTATCCACTTTTATATTATTTTTGGGACTAACCTATTAACCGGAGGCCCAGCCCAGGTTTGCTATTTTTTTTTCCTTTTTCAGTGTTTCAAAGAAAAGGAATATCAAACGGAGTCGAAACGGAACGAAATCAACTAGAGAAGTTATTTTTGGAAGGAAACCTACCGGATGGACTTGGACCCCACGTTAGGAGCAAAGGGAGGTGCTCACGAGGGTGGGGGGCGCGCCCACCCCCCTAGGGCGCGCCCCCTGCCTCGTGGGGCCCCCGAAGCTCCACCGACGTACTTATTTCACCCATATATACCTACATACCCTAAAACTTCCAGAACGGAGAATAGATCGGGAGTTCCACCGCCGCAATCCACTGTAGCCACCAAAAGTCAATCGGGACCCTATTCTGGCACCCTGCCGGAGGGGGGAACCCTCACCGGTAGCCATCTTCATCATCCCGGCACTCTCCATGATGAGGAGGGAGTAGTTCATCCTCGGGGCTGAGGGTATGTACCAGTAGCTATGTGTTTGATCTCTCTCTCTCGTGTTCTTGATTTGGCACGATCTTGATGTATCATGAGCTTTGCTATTATAGTTGGATCTTATGTTTCTTCTCCCCCTCTTCTCTCTTGTAATGGATTGAGTTTTCCCCTTGAAGTAATCTTATCGGATTGATTCTTTAAAGATTTGATAACACTTGATGTATGTCTTGCCGTGTGTATCTGTGGTGACAATGGGATATCACGTGATTCACTTGATGTATGTTTTGGTGATCAACTTGCGGGTTCCGCCCATGAACCTATGCATAGGGGTTGGCACACGTTTACGTCGCGATTCTCTGGTAGAAACTTTGGGGCACTCTTTGAGGTTCTATGTGTTGGTTTGAGTATATGAATTGAGATTGTGTGATGCATATTGTATAATCATACCCACGGATACTTGAGGTGACATTGGAGTATCTAGGTGACATTAGGGTTTTGGTTGATTTGTATCTTAAGGTGTTATTCTAGTACGAACTCTAGGGCTGTTTGTGACACTTATAGGAATAGCCCAACGGATTGATTGGAAAGAATAACTTTGAGGTGGTTTCGTACCCTACCATAATCTCTTCGTTCGTTCTCCACTATTAGTGACTTTGGAGTGACTCTTTGTTGCATGTTGAGGGATAGTTATATGATCCAATTATGTTATTATTGTTGAGAGAACTTGCACTAGTGAAAGTATGAACCCTAGGCCTTATTTCCTAGTATTGCAATACCGTTTACGCTCACTTTTACCGCTTGTTACCTTGCTGTTTTTATATTTTCAGATTACAAAAACCTATATCTACCATCCATATTGCACCTGTATCACCATCTCTTTGCCGTACTAGCGCACCTATACAATTTACCATTGTATTGGGTGTGTTGGGGACACAAGAGACTCTTTGTTATTTGGTTGCAGGGTTGTTTGAGAGAGACCATCTTCATCCTACGCCTCCCACGGATTGATAAACCTTAGGTCATCCACTTGAGGGAAATTTGCTACTGTCCTACAAACCTCTGCACTTGGAGGCCCAACAACGTCTACAAGAAGAAGGTTGTGTAGTAGACATCAAGCTCTTTTTTGGCGCCGTTGCCGGGGAGGCTAGGTAAGCGGCACTCACACCCCGTCAACTAAGCTCTTTTCTGGCGCCGTTGCCGGGGAGGTGAGTGCTTGAAGGTATATCTTTAGATCTTGCAATCGAATCTTTTTGTTTCTTGTTTTAGCACTAGTCTAGTTTATAAAAGAAAACCAAAAAAATGGAATTGAGTTTGCATCATACGCTTCATCTTTTTAATATCTTTCGTAAGTATGATGGAAAGGAAAATTGTGCCAAAGTGTTAGAAGAAGAATGCATTAAATTGTTTGGCACTAAATCTTTGAATGAAGAGCATGATTGCAATGTTGTTAGTATGAACTCCTTGAATATCCATAGTACTAATGATGATTGCACTAGTTATGATGAAAATGCCTCCTATAAACATGTCAATTTCTGTGGAGTGCATTGGGTTTGTAAGTACACACCAAATAGGGAAGATAGATATTGCAAGAGGCATAAGTACTTAGAGACTAAATTGTTGCAAGAAAGTCTTGATGATTGCACTGAAAGGTTCAATATTTTTTGTGCCCCTTGTGAACTTTGCAATGAACATGGTCATTTAAAGCTCCAATGCTATTTGTTTCATGATCAAGTCGTGTCCAAATATTGTGATAATTTGATTACCCTTGAGCATCATAAGGAGCTTCGCTATCTTTTGGGGTATGAAGAAATGAAACGTATAACTGAGGGTATTCCAAAATTTAATCTTGATAGAATTCTTGATTTTGATCTAGAGAAGATTTATATGTATTGTGCGGTGAATTGCATTGAAAATCCTTATATTGCCAATTACATAAAGAAAAGAAAACAAATAGAGGATGAAGAGAATACCAATGAAAGGGAAGAGACTTCCCAATATCCTCCTATTATTTCTTATGATGAATCAGGTAACGAGGAGGAGCCTTCTATTCAACCAATATCATTAATAAGGAGCTCCAAAAAGAGGATGAACCCACATATGATGTGGTGAAGAAGAAGAAAAGGAAAAGGAAAAGAGGTAAAAAGGTATCTCTCCCAAATAATGTTGCTCCTATTATTGTTGTGCCTCATGAAAATGTAGATGATACACTTGATGATGATCTCATTATGCCTATTGCTTGTTGTGATGATTATGATTGGGAAGATAATGATACTTCTTATGATCTTGAAAATCTTTTTGGCACTTGCTTGGAAGAATATGATAATGATGTTTGCTATACTATTGGTGCTATCCATACTATTAATGATGAGAGTGAGTATGCTTATGATATGAAAAGGCCCAAGCTTGGGGAAGCTATGTTTGATGAGGATGACATATTTGAGAATATATTTGCTGCAATTAATGTTTGTCCCAAGCTTGGGGATGCTATGTTTAATAATGATAATATTTTTAGCCTCCCAAGTTTTGATATGCAAAGTTGTTATGATGATAGCATGCCTTCTACCTATGATGATTATATTTATGAAAGTGGGTTTGGAAGAGTGTCAACTTTAGGAAGTAATGATCCCACTATTTTGGAGTATGTTGAATCTTATAATATTTATGAAAGTGGATTTGGAGAGGTCATGACTTTATTTAGTGATGTATCCACTATTTCGGAAGAGGTTTCAATTGATTATGATGAGAACAAAGTTGCTACTTATGATGATTATTGTGATGAAACTTATGCTATAAAGAGTAGTGATGATTATAAAGCTTGTTATGATTATGAGTACCCTTCCTCTGAACATTACTCTTTTAATGTGGAAACAATTTATAGTATTCAAGTCTCTTATGATACTCCTACTATTCCGAATGAGAAGAATTTTGCTTATGTGGAGAGTAATAAAATTTCTATGCAAGTAGATCATGAAAATAATGCTTTAGGTGCTGGTTATATTGTTGAATTCATTCATGATGCTACTGAAAATTATTATGAGGGAGGAATATATGCTTGTAGGAATTGCAACAATATCAAGTTTCTTCTCTACATGCTTAAAGTTTTGAAGTTATGTTTGTTTTGCCTTCCTATGCTAGTTGATTGTTGTTACCATAAGTTGTTTGCTCACAAAAACCCTATGCATAGAAAGTGGGTTAGACTTAAGTGTGCTAGTCATATTCTTCATGATGCTCTCTTTATGTTTCAATTCCTATCTTTTATGTGAGCATCATTGAAATCATCATGCCTAGCTAGGGGCGTTAAACGTTAGCGCTTGTTGGGAGGCAACCCAATTTTATTTTAATTTCTAGCTTCTTGGTTCTGTTTAGGAATAATTAATCCATCTAGCTTCTGTTTATATGTGTTTTTGTGTTTTAGTTAGTGTTTGTGCCAAGTAGAACCTTTGGGAAGACTTGGGTGAAAACTTTAGCGCTCACGAGATTTGCTCCAACTTTTTACTGGAGAGTGCTATTTAGTTGATTACTTTTGCAGATGATTACTAGACAAATTCCTAAGGTCCACCGATTTATTTTAGAATTTTTGGAGTTCCAGAAGTTTGCGTTAGTTACAGATTACTACAGACTGTTCTGTTTTTGATAGATTCTGTTTTCATTGTGTTGCTTGCTTATTTTGATGAATCTATGGCTAGTAAAATAGTTTATAAACCATAGAGAAGTTGGAATACAGTAGTTTTAACACCAATATAAATAAAGAATGAGTTCATTACAGTACCTTGAAGTGGTGTTTTGTTTTCTTTCGCTAACGGAGCTTACAAGTTTTCTGTTAAGTTTTGTGTTGTGAAGTTTTCAAGTTTTGGGTAAAGATTCGATGGAATATGGAATAAGGAGTGGCAAGAGCCTAAGCTTGGGGATGCCCAAGGAACCCCAAGGTAATATTCAAGGATAACCAAGTGTCTAAGCTTGGGGATGCCCCGGAAGGCATCCCCTCTTTCGTCTTGGTTCATCGGTAACTTTACTTGGAGCTATATTTTTATTCACCACATGATATGTGTTTTGCTTGGAGCATCATTTTATTTTCTTTAGATTTGCTTGCTGTTTGAATAAAGTATCAAGATCTGAAATTTTTAAATGTTAGAGAGTCTTCACATAGTTACATAATTATTTAACTACTCATCGATCTTCACTTATATCTTTCGGAGTAGTTTGTTGTTTGCTCTGGTGCTTCACTTATATCTTTTAGAGCACGGCGGTGGTTTTATTTTGAAGAAATAGATGAACTCTCATGCTTAACTTATATTATTTTGAGAGTCTTAAATAGCATGGTAATTTTCTTAAAAATCCTAATATGCTAAGCATACAAGATTTGTAAAACTTCCTTATGAGTGTGTTGAATACTAAGAAAAGTTTGATGCTTGATAATTGTTTTGAGATATGAAGATGGTGATATTAGAGTCGTGCTAGTTGAGTAGTTGTGAATTTGAGAAATACTTGTGTTAAAGTTTGTGATTCCTGTAGCATGCATGTATGGTGAACCGTTATGTGATGAAGTCGGAGCATATTTTATTTATTGATTGTCTTCCTTATGAGTGGCGGTCGGGGACGAGCGATGGTCTTTTCCTACCAATATATCCCCCTAGGAGCATGCACGTAATACTTTGCTTTGATAACTTGTAGATTTTTGCAATAAGTACATGAGTTCTTTATGACTAATGTTGAGTCCATGGATTATACGCACTCTTCTTCCTCCCACCATTGATAGCCTCTCTAATACCGCGCACTTTTCGCTGGTATCATACACCCACCATAAACCTTCCTCAAAACAGCCACCATACCTACCTATCATGGCATTTCCATAGCCATTCCGAGATATATTGAAATGCAACTTTCCACCGTTCTGTTTATTATGACACGCTCCATCATTGGCATATTGCTTAGCATGATCATGTAGTTGACATTTATTTGTGGCAAAGCCACAGTTCATAATTCTTTCATACATGTCACTCTTGATTCATTGCATATCTCGGTACACCGCCGGAGGCGTTCATATAGAGTTATAATTTGTTCTAAGTATCGAGTTGTAATTCATGAGTTGAAACTAAATAAAAGTGTGATGATCATTATTACTAGAGCATTGTCCCAGTGAGGAAAGGATGATGGAGACTATGATTCCCCCACAATTCGGGATGAGACTCCGGATGAAAAAAATATAAAAAAAGAAAAAGAAAAAAAAGAGGCCATAAAAAAGAGAAAAGCCCAAAAAAAGAATGAAAAAAATAAAAAATGAGAGAAAAAGAGAGAAGGGACAATGCTACTATCCTTTTACCACACTTGTGCTTCAAAGTAGCACCGTGATCTTCATGATAGAGAGTCTCCTATGTTGTCACTTTCATATACTAGTGGGAATTTTACATTATAGAACTTGGCTTATATATTCCAATGATGGGCTTCCTCAAAATGCCATAGGTCTTCGTGAGCAAGCGAGTTGGATGCACACCCACTTAGTTTCTTTTGTTGAGCTTTCATATACTTATAGCTCTAGTGCATCCGTTGCATGGCAATCCCTACTCACTCACATTGATATCTATTGATGGGCATCTCCATAGCTCGTTGATACGCCTAGTTGATGTGAGACTATCTTCTCCCTTTTTGTCTTCTCCACAACCACCATTCTATTCCACATATAGTGCTATGTCCATGGCTCACACTCATGTATTGCTGAAGATTGAAAAAGTTTGAGAATGTCAAAAGTATGAAACAATTGCTTGGCATGTCATCGGGGTTGTGCATGATTTAAATACTTTGTGTGGTGAAGATAGAGCATAGCCAGACTATATGATTTTGTAGGGATAACTTTCTTTGGCCATGTTATTTTGAGAAGACATAATTGCTTAGTTAGTATGATTGAAGTATTATTTTTTTTATGTCAATATTAAACTTTTGTCTTGAATCTTTCAGATCTGAATATCCATATCACAATTAAGAAGAATTACATTGAAATTATGCCAACTAGCATTCAACATCAAAAATTAGCTTTTTATCATTTACCTACTCGAGGACGAGTAGGAATTAAGCTTGGGGATGCTTGATACGTCTCCAACGTATCTATAATTTTTTATTGCTCCATGCTATATTATCTACTGTTTTGGGCAATATTGGGCTTTATTATCCACTTTTATATTATTTTTGGGACTAACCTATTAACCGGAGGCCCGGCCCAGATTTGCTGTTTTTTTGCCTATTTCAGTGTTTCGAAGAAAAGGAATATCAAACGGAGTCGAAACGGAACGAAGTCAACTAGAGAAGTTATTTTTGGAAGGAAACCTGCCGGATGGACTTGGACCCCACGTCAGGAGCAAAGGGAGGTGCTCATGAGGGAGGGGGGCGCGCCCACCCCCCTAGGGCGCGCCCCCTACCTCCTGGGGCCCCCGAAGCTCCACCGACGTACTTCTTTCACCCATATATACCTACGTACCCTAAAACTTCCAAAACAGAGAATAGATCGGAAGTTCCGCCGCCGCAAGCCTCTGTAGCCACCAAAAGTCAATTGGGACCCTGTTCCGGCACCCTTCCGGAGGGGCGAACCCTCACCAGTGGCCATCTTCATCATCCCGGCGCTCTCCATGACGAGGAGGGAGTAGTTCATCCTCGGGGCTGAGGGTATGTACCAGTAGCTATGTGTTTGATCTCTCTCTCTCTCTTGTGTTCTTGATTTGGCACGATCTTGATGTATCGCGAGCTTTGCTATTATAGTTGGATCTTATGTTTCTTCTCCCCCTCTTCTCTCTTGTAATGGATTGAGTTTTCCCCTTGAAGTAATCTTATCGGATTGAGTCTTTAAAGATTTGAGAACACTTGATGTATGTCTTGTCGTGCGTATCTGTGGTGACAATGGGATATCACGTGATTCACTTGATGTATGTTTTAGTGATCAACTTGCGGGTTCCGCCCATGAACCTATGCATAGGGGTTGGCACACGTTTTCGTCGCGATTCTCTGGTAGAAACTTTGGGGCACTCTTTGAGGTTCTATGTGTTGGTTTGAGTAGATGAATTGAGATTGTGTGATGCATATCATATAATCATACATATGGATACTTGAGGTGACATTGGAGTATCTAGGTGACATTAGGGTTTTGGTTGATTTGTATCTTAAGGTGTGATTCTAGTACGAACTCTAGGGCTGTTTGTGACACTTATAGGAATAGCCCAACGGATTGATTGGAAAGAATAACTTTGAGGTGGTTTCGTACCCTACCATAATCTCTTCGTTCGTTCTCCACTATTAGTGACTTTGGAGTGACTCTTTGTTGCATGTTGAGGGATAGTTATATGATCCAATTAAGTTATTATTGTTGAGAGAACTTGCACTAGTGAAAGTATGAACCCTAGGCCTTATTTCCTAGCATTGCAATACCGTTTACGCTCACTTTTACCGCTTGTTACCTTGCTGTTTTTATATTTTCAGATTACAAAAACCTATATCTACCATCCATATTGCACCTGTATCACCATCTCTTCGCTGAACTAGTGCACCTATACAATTTACCATTGTATTGGGTGTGTTGGGACACAAGAGACTCTTTGTTATTTGGTTGCAGGGTTGTTTGAGAGAGACCATCTTCATCCTACGCCTCCCACGGATTGATAAACCTTAGGTCATCCACTTGAGGGAAATTTGCTACTGTCCTACAAACCTCTCCACTTGGAGGCCCAACAACGTCTACAAGAAGAAGGTTGTCTAGTAGACATCAAAGACCAGGGGGCCCAAACCATGTCCACGAGGGTGGGGGGCGCGCCCCCCTAGGGTGCGCCCCCTACCTCATGGGCCCCCTAGAGCTCCTCCGACGCCAACTCCAACTCTATATATTTGCTTTCAGGGAGAAAAAATCAAGGAGAAGAATTCATCGCATTTTACGATACGGAGCCGCCGCCAAGCCCTAAAACCTCCCGGGAGGGCTGATCTGGAGTCCGTTCGGGGCCCCGGAGAGGGGGATTCATCTCCGTCGTCATCATCAACCATCCTCCATCACCAATTTCATGATGCTCACCGCCGTGCGTGAGTAATTCCATCGTAGGCTTACTGGACGGTGATGGGTTGGATGATATCTATCATGTAATCGAGTTAGTTTTGTTAGGGTTTGATCCCTAGTATCCACTATGTTCTGAGATTGATGTTGCTATGACTTTGCCATGCTTAATGCTTGTCACTAGGGCCCGAGTGCCATGATTTCAGATCTGAACCTATTATGTTTTCATGAATATATGTGTGTTCTTGATCCTATCTTGCAAGTCTATAGTCACCTACTATGTGTTATGATCCGGCAACCCCGAAGTGACAATAATCGGGACCACTCCCGGTGATGACCATAGTTTGAGTAGTTCATGTATTCACTATGTGCTAATGCTTTGTTCTGGTTCTCCATTAAAAGGAGGCCTTAATATCCATTAGTTCCCATTAGGACCCCGCTGCCATGGGAGGGTAGGACAAAAGATGTCATGCAAGTTCTTTTCCATAAGCATGTATGACTATATTCGGAATGCATGCCTACATTACATTGATGAATTGGAGCTAGTTCTGTGTCACCCTATGTTATGACTGTTACATGATGAACCGCATCCGGCACAATTATCCATCACCGATCCAATGCCTACGAGCTTTCCATATATTGTTCTTCGTGTATTTTATTTTCCATTACTATTGTTACAATCACTACAAAACACCAAAAATATTACTTTTGCTTTCATTACTCTTTTGTTACCATTACCACTACTATCATATTACTTTGCTACTAAATACCTTGCTGCAGATATTAAGTTATCCATGTGTGGTTGAATTGACAACTCAGTTGCTAATACTTAAGAATATTCTTTGGCTCCCCTTGTGTTGAATCAATAAATTTGGGTTGAATACTCTACCCTCGAAAGTTGTTGCGATCCCTACACTTGTGGGTTATCAACCTCCGACAGGCTTCATGAGATACGAAGGCATTCTTTGTGGCAAGATTTCGAATGCGATTAACATCCACTAAGAGGCTCTGCATCTGACGCTTCAGCCAGTCATGATGCTTACCATGTTTCTGATGCAAGGCTGTCGGTGTCAAAACCGGCGGATCTCGGGTAGGGGGTCCCGAACTGTGCGTCTAAGGTCGATGGTAACAGAAGACAGGGGACACAATGTTTACCCAGGTTCGGACCCTCTCTATGGAGGTAATACCCTACTTCCTGCTTGATTGATCTTGATAAATATGAGTATTACAAGAGTTGATCTACCACGAGATCAAGATGGCTAAACCCTAAAGCCTAGCATGTATGACTATGGTAATGAGTGTCCCTATCTCCAGACTAAATCCTCTGGTTTATATAGACACCAAGAGGATCTAGGGTTACACAAAGTCGGTTACATAGAAAGGAATCTACATATTCGGTCGCCAAGCTTGCCTTCCACACCAAGGAGAGTCCCATCCGGACACGAGTGCAGTCTTCGGTCTTTGTATCTTCACAGCCCATCAGTCCGACCCATGGCTAACAGGCCGGATGCCCAAGGACCCCTTAGTCCAGGACTCCCTCAGTAGCCCCAGAACCAGGCTTCAATGACGAGGTGTTCGGCACGCAGATTGTCTTCGGCATTGCAAGGCGGGTTCCTCCTCCGACGGTTTCCAAGTAATGTATTCGGCTTTTAATTCAATGTCGCACCCCTTGGCTTCTGTGCATCGATGACTTCAGCTTCCACGTGTCGGGCGAATGCGGGCGGTCAGTGTATTTTTTGCAAATAACACCCTGGCTATGCAAGAAAGAGCGTCTATTTAAAGATATTGGGTCTCAGATCCATTCGGCACCGCGCAGAGAAAATCCTCAGAGATTGCTAGGAAAGACCATTCCAATATGGCTAGCATTCCCAGCTCCTCGTCCCATTCTGACCCAGAGAAAGGCGAGTGGGATATGTGCTCTATGTCCCATAGTCAATTGGCGAAGTTGCAAATGCAAGGATTTCTCCCCCCTGCGGATCTGGTCCCTGTTCGAGCAGGGCTGGCTTCCTTCTACGGCAAAACCTAGGCAGAGGATTTCCCCAATCCATCTGCGGGGGAACGAGTGTGCTTCGTCCCCTATCTGCTGAGGGGCATGGGATTTCCAATTCACCATTCCTCCGAGGGCTTCTGGAGTATTATGGCCTCCAGCTGCAATTTTATCCCAGCCTCCATCCTACACATTGCGGGTTATGTCGCTTTATGTGAACTATTCTTGGGTTGTGAGGCCCATTTTGATCTGTGGAGAAAGTTGTTTTGTCTTGTCCCGCGCAACCACGAGGGATCGATATTTGAAGTGGGCGGGGCCGAAATATGGCGCATTGCTGAGACCGGATACCTATCCGGCACACCGAAGAAAGCTTCCAAAGAGTGGACCTCTGAATGGTTTTACATTGATGATGGCATACTTCCAGATCCAGCCCGGAGGGGTCTCCCCGAGTTTACAAGTGTTCCTCTGAAGAAACGCCAAAGCTAGCGCCCTCGGAGCCTCGAGGAGGAAGATAGTGCGGAAGTTCGCCAACTCCTGAGCAAGATCAGGATGCTTGCCCAGTCCGGATATACGATAGTCAAAGTGATGGCGACCTCCATAGTACGGGGAGTCCAGCCACTCCAATACAGAGGACTTCCCATGTGGAACTACAATGGGGAAGATGACGCCTCCCGCTGCGGCCGGAAAGGTCCGGACACCCCTGCCGCCCTAGCCAAAATATTGGCCGAACTGTTCAAGGGTGAGGAAGAGGAGTTCCTGCGCATCACGCACAGAGAAGGATATTCCATGTACAGTCCTCCTATCTGGGTAAGCCCCCAACTCTTCTAATCTACTCTTTCCACTCCCTGAGCTTCGTTCAGTTAACCCGTCCATTTATAACAGCACTGGCGAAAGATTTCCGAGGGGCTTTACAGCCCCGCCCCGTAGCCCGAGGGCCACAATTGGGACCTTGACCCTGGATTCGAAGAGGATCCAGATATATTCGTGGTGCTCGAGAATGGCGTGTTTTACCAGGCGAGCTACGACGGCACAGAAGTGGCCATCATCGCCGATTACCCTGGTCTTCTCCCCGCTTCACAAGTAAGTAATCAGGAGACATCCCCCCGAAAGGATACCCTCATTCCGCCTCACCCACCGCACTTTCTTGTGCTTCATAGGGAAGGCATTCGACATACCGTGCTACTCCAGGAGCGACTCCGAAGAGAGCGGCTCCCGCACTGGGCAAGCCTTTGAAGAGGAAGGCAAACGAAGACACGGTCGGGCCCTCATCAAAGAGGTATGGGTTTGCAAATATGTTTGTTTGATAGTCACATCCAACTGTGACCTTCATGTTCGTCCCGTATCAGGAAAAGAGTTCACCGGACTGTGTCCGGGGATCCGGCTAGTTATACTCCCAACAGCGAGATCTAGCCCCAGCCGAGGAGATGGGTGCCGATATGGGAGTGACGCCGGACTGTCCTTCGGCCGAGAGCTCGGAAAATATGTCCGTCACCAACTCGGAAGTGGAGAGCGCCATGAATCATCGGCGCCGGAGGGCCATTTTATGAGACCCCCGCTTTTTGGAAGAGGCGTTTAATGCCTTCAGCTCGGCTGATGCATACATCCGAGCTGCTCGAGATGGGCTTAGCAAAGCCACAAATCAGCATTTAAAAGATGTGCAGGTAAGTTTACTGTGTATGAGTATGATAACCATATGCCAGTAGCCCCCGAGACTTGAAGCAGTTGGGACAAATGTTTTAAGGATCATTGTATAACCAGGTTCTCACGGAGAAGAGCG
Organism: Triticum aestivum; assembly: GCF_018294505.1. Classification (NCBI taxonomy): domain Eukaryota; kingdom Viridiplantae; phylum Streptophyta; class Magnoliopsida; order Poales; family Poaceae; genus Triticum; species Triticum aestivum. Next base: position 152,752,994 of record NC_057809.1, read on the forward strand.
ACCTGCTATCCCAAGAGCTGGAGCAATGCCGGACACAACTAACTGCTGCTACCACCGAACTGGAAAAGTTCAAGAAGGCGTCCTCTGGTAATATTTCCCTTCATCGAGAAACAAAAAATGATATGCCAGCTGTGTTGAAACTGTTGCTTGTCTCATAACAGGGTCATCGAACCAACTGGAAGAGGAACTGAAGGCCGCTCAGACAAGCGAAAAAGAGGCGAAGAGACAACATGCCGCAGGCGAGCGTGTTCTGACCCAAGTCAGAGAGGAGAAAAACAAACTCCAAGATTCAAACACCAAACTGGGCGAAGACCTGAAAGATGTGCGAGCCCAGCTAGCCGACTCCGTGAAGGAGAACAAAACGCTACGAGGTGGCATATTCAGTACGTGGCCAAATTTACCTTATAACAGTTTGGAGGTAACACTACTAGGGAAAAGGCTAGCAGCAGTGCAGGTTTTAGGTGTATCAGTAGCGCGGGGACTAGTGCTACTAATAAGGCACTACATCTAACACGTAGCAGTAGCGCGTGCTCACCAGCGCTACTGCTACACAAGTGTAGCAGCAGCGCGCTTAGTGGAAGCTCGCTACTGCTAGTAGCTCTAGCGCGCTTTGCCTGGACGTGCTACTGCTATCGTGGCGCAGCTGCTAACTTTTATCCACTCGCTACTGCTTATTTTAGTAGTTTTTTGTTTTTTTTGGCATATTTGTTTTGTATTTGAACAACCTTTATAGAAGAATCTTTAGCACATACAAATGTCATCATGATACACATACAAATACCTGCGAGACCACAAATGTAATCATAGCATATACATACAAATAGTCTCGTCATAATCATCATCCAACACAAAGTGGTATCTTGTCATCATCTAGAAAATAGCGATACATGCAAGTCTCGAATACTTGCAACTACAACGTCATCCATCTAAACAAAGGTATACGCGAGAAGAGCTATCACTATGAGTGAGAGCGGAACTATGCAGTACATGAGGTGGCGGTTACGAGTCCTCTCTCGCGCTAGCATGAACCTCAAGTAACTAGCTTCTCCTTCTTGTCTGCTTTTGAAGCCTTTATGGCTGGCGCCCGAGAACCCATTCACCGCCTGACACTCATGCCACTCGTTGTACACCCCCGGAACCTTCCCTTTGTACATGACATAGCACTTCCATCTCGCCATCAAGAAACTAGGTACCTGTTAGAGATGCATGTTCATGAAGAGGATGTACAATCATATATATGCAAAAAAATATACTAGAGCAACATTGAAAAAGAAAGGATTAGCAACTAGATGCAACATACAGTATGCAAACTAATTAACTACAGGTACGCAAGTCATCGTACGCAAACTAACAAAGTAGCGTTACGCAAGTTCGGCAGGGACCATGGACATCACAAAGTTTCATCGCTACAAAAAGTATACAAGTTCAACCGACACATATCATCATCATCGGCATCATAAATCACTAGAAGTTCCATCCTTCCATATCATCGAGGATGGACCCGAGCTTCTTGAACGGCGTGAGGTCTAGACATTGCATGCCTATGTGAGTTCGGACGTCAGCTCGCGATATAGGGCCGTGGTGGAACATCCCCTTCTCATCGACGAATTCTTTCATGATGATTGTCGCAATGTCCCTTTGGATGCGAAAGAAGTCATCTCTAAGTTTATAATCCGCTTCTCCATGAGATTCTAGCCACTTGTGGATATGGTCATCATTTCTGCTTCTCATGCGAAGCTTTTGGTGATCCGTGTTGAACTGAATCATGAGATGGACGATGTTGAATCCATCCTTCTTGCTAGGTTTTGGGACATGGATGCGGGAGAAGTTAGTTTTATGCGCAAAACCCATCTTCGTGTTCCTTTGTTTCTTGATCTGCATGTGGCCACCTCTAATGCTGAAGCCTTGGAGAGCATCATCTAGAATATTCATTATGTGGGTGTAGTCTTTTTTCTCGTAGTCTCTGGAAGGGTCAAAATACACGGTGTGGGAGACTTGCGGGTAAAGAACGATAAGGATGACGCGCCCGTTGCTGCGGGGAAAAGACACCTCAAATTATTCCCGATAGAAAGAGAAGGAATGATTGAAATGTACGAAAGGGTTGTCCGGAACTGACTTACTTTGGATGATAAGGCACGAGGACAATTTCCCGGTCCTTATTCTCTACCATGAAGTTTTGGAGGTACTCCCTAGCAGTTTCACGCTCAAAGTCATCGAGACTCAAGAAAGACTCATGCATGTAGTACGGATCCGCCACACAGATTTGCGAGACTTCTTCACTCTTCATGACGGAGCTCATATGTAGCGCAAAAAGGCGGACGATTGTAAAATCGAGCCGCCTTGTCAGAAACATCTCAAAGATATGGTCAAACTGCACGAAGAACACCTCCGCGGGCCATGTCTCGACGTAGCACTTCCCATCAGGCACACGAGCCGCGTATGTCAGATATCCTGGATCCTTTGAGGCTAGTAGGCTTTTCTCAGTCGACAACACATGGTCGTGCAGTCTCCTGAGATCCCCTGATAGTGCCTCCAGCGGTTTCGGCAGTAGCATCGGCTCGCCCGTGAGATGGAACATGGCCGCACCTTTCACGGGTACACTCTCTTCAGGATGCATCTTCTGGATACTATGTGCTCTGGCTTGTTTGGAGGCAGTTATCTTCCCCAATCTCTTCCTCTCCTTTTTCTTGGGCACACCTTCCAGACCCTTCCTTAACCCCTGCCCCAGTGTTCCCGGGCTAAGTACTGTACGACCCTCGCGCCCAGCTAGTTGAGCCTGTGTTGAGGCGGCATCTTCACGCGTGTCCTGTGAGGATTTCATGAAGAGAGACTTTTTGCAATCCCTGCTACGACCTTCCTGCCCGGGCATATCATCCATATCCTCATTAGCAAGCTGATAGCCCGATTCGTCATATGGTTGACTCATCATATCTATGTCACAGTCATACGCGTTTGTATTGAGGAAATCCATAGGGTCGACCTCCGTCTCATCATCCATTCTCTGTTCTACAGGACAAATTACATCAGCCAGTACTATTGCACCCCCTTCATCATGTCGCCCAACGCTCTCACCCGGCACTATAGGAGCTGGTAATTGCGTAGGCGGGGTGGTGGTCTCCGCACATGCTTGTTGATGTGTAGTTATTGGTGTGCTCTCGGCCGGCTCCAGACGAATAAGATTCTTCGGCCATAGCAGCACCCAACCCTTGCAGATTCCAATCCGCAGCGGGGTCTCATCGTCCGCTCCCACATGCTGTACTGGAGGAGGCAAATCCTCATGCCCCAATTTTACACTGGACAAGCTAACCCTGAAGTGTCCAGCGGGGATCGGCTGGTTGTGGAACGTGGGTTGCAAGGGGTCCATTATCATCCCCTTTCCCACGTCCACCTTCTGGCCTTTGATCAAGTAGAGTATGGTGCACGGGGTTTCTTTCGCTTGCAAACACATATGTCTGTGGCATAAAACATCCGAAAGGCAACAAAAATGGAATATTATATATATATATATATATATATGTTGGTGCGACATGTAATTTCCGTACGACGTCGAGCTCAGCCAAAGACGAAGGCCCACCTAGCGCGCCAGAGACTGAGGACGGGCTGCTATGAGCGGGAGCGGCTGCGAGAGGAGGCCCGGTTGCGTGAGCAAGTGATGGTGCGATGGTATTGTTGTTCATGGAGTTGCTCCCGACGAAACTGGGCAACGGGAAATCATGTACCGTCTTGTCTGGATTTTCCTTCGTCCAGTTGATGATAACTGGAACCAAGTTAGTAGCGAAATCATTTCTGCAGGCAGTTACAGCTGCATTGACTGCCTGCTGTAGCAACTCATATTTGTCCTCGGCTGCTTTTTTCGCGTCCTCAGCTGCTTTTTTCTCGACCGCAAGCTTCACCTTCGCATCGATGTCCGCCTGACTAAACTTCTTTTTCTGCTTCTTGGCCTCCGGGCCCTTGTTGTAAAACACCTTCCACGTGGCACCATCTCTAGCGCTGTGCACACGACCATATTGCGGCCGCTGGCCCAAAGGGAGTCCCTTAAGTTCGTTCAAGGCCCGGTTGAGAGGGGTGTCCCACTTGGGCCTCATCAGAGAAGTAGGGCTTTCGGCTGCAAGCTGGTGTTGCTTCTCAAGCAGTCTAATCAATTTCCTTGTGATCTGGTCCGTGTAAAAAACCTTTTTCTCCTTGTCCCACTTGTAGCGGGCCCTGATGAAGTCACGCTCCAAGGGGTTGGTGAACTTCGCGAAGGGGTCTGGGAGACCCGCGGCTTCACATTCCGCGTCCTCCTTATCCCATATGGGCCTTTTACCGAGGTAGCCACGGCTTTCGAGGTTATGCTTCCCCACGTTCCTTTGCTGAAGGCTCTTGAATTTCGCAGCCTTAGCCTTGGCTGCCTCGGTAGCGCAAGTGTCCTTGAACTTTTTGAACTCCTCTTCCGTAAGTGTCGGATTTTCCTCCAGAATCTTGGACAGGGGTTCCTCAGCCTCAATAGCTCGTTTCACCCTCCCTTTCCAGGAGGCCAAATCATTGCTGTACATGCCCATGGCGTGATTGTTAATCTTTTTCATCTTTGGATCATCCCACAGTTGTTCTATGTTATCATCCCGGTCAGGGAACTTGAATCTCTTGTGCAACTTCGTTAGGAGCAACTGCGTCAAATGTTCTTTACTCCTTAAGTCATCATCGTTGATGCTCGCGCATTCCCGTAGGATGCATCCTACTTGGTTCCCATAGCACTTGCGAGGTTCTTCCGGCTCTAACGGCTCAAACTTGCCAGGTGCCATCTTTGTGATCACAAGTCGTCCAATCCCTAGTTTGTTAGGTTTTCGTATCCTCTGCTTCTTATGCTTCCTCTTTTCGGTAGCGGCATCGGCGCTGGTACCTTCCCCGCCGGTATCTTCCCTGTTGGTACCTTCCCCACCGGTCTCGCCGCCGCCATCGGTGTCGATGTCGGCGTCAGTACCATCATCGAGGCCGACCTGCAAACCTTGCTTAGCAGTCAAATAGTCGAGGTACTCTTGTTCACCCTCATAATCCATCTCGTATGCATCTTGGTCAGAAGGCCCAGTTTCTTCATTGTTCGACATGTTTCCTATGATTAAGTGTCCTCGTTTATTTCTAAAAGTATGAATAAATGAGAAATGACATAAAAAGAAATCTATGTGCCAGCACTCGATATGCCATCTATGTAGCACAAATCATGCCTTTATTCACGGCAAATTTCGGCATGACCTTTGCTAAAAAATGGACATATCGAGCGCCTGAAATTCACCGGAATAGAAATGAATCAACATTCCGGCATAACATAGGCCACTCGGATCATTTACCAAAATTGAACTAAAACATCACATGTCCAAATGCCATGTTCAAATTCCAAACATGACATGTCCAAAACATGACATATCCACATATCACATGTCCAGTTCAAATTTGCATACAAATTCAGCCTACCTAAATTTGCTTTAACAAGGGATGTTGATTTGGACAATTGCTTAAATGCTGCCTTTTCTTTTAACTACAATTGCTTAGCCCTAAATTTCTGTCCTATTTTGAAACCTAGCTAAATTCATAACTAAATAGATAACCTAATTAACATACTGCCCTAACTAAAACCTAATTAAATTAACCAAAGAACCCTAGCTAGCAGAGAGAGAGAGGGGGGGCGGGGGTTTACAAAGGGTGCAGGGGCGAGGAGGCAGGCCCGACGATGGCTGAGGTTGGGAGGGGAGGAAGCAGAGGAGGGAGGCGAGGGTCGACGGGTCGGGGGCGAGCGCGCCGGGGTCGGGGGCGAGCGCCAGTGCCGGGGTCGGGGGCGAGCGCCGGGGCTGGGTCGGGCGCGGCGGTGCGACGGGGGAAGAGAGAGTGGGGATTTGAGGGGAAAAGAGGCGGGATGAAGCAGGGAGAGTGAGAATTTTGGGTTAAGTGGACGTAGTAGTAGCGTGTTTAGACAAAACACGCTGCTACTACCTTCAGTAGCTGTAGCGGTTTAGACAAAACGCGATGCTACTACCTTCAGTAGCTGTAGCGGTTTAGACCAAACGCGCTGGTACTACCTTCGCTACTGCCAGTTTTCCTTTATTTTCTCCCACTTTTATTTCCCGAGAGCAGTGAACGAAGGGAAGGCGATATATATTGCATCATTTGACGGTTAAATATGTATGCAAAATAGGAACATATATACTACATCATTGGACCCATGCATAATAATGGCTAAGTGTGTATACAAAATAGGAACATATATATATATATATATATATATATATATATATATTACATCATTTGACCGATAACATACGGTTCCTCAGCGCTGATGTTTTCGTTTTTGAGTCAGCTTCTTTCCCTTCTTGTTCGTCGAAGAATAATTGAGCCCCTCATTGTGACTTTGCCTTTTCCATGGAGTACGATTTTTCTTAGGTAATGTAGTATTGATTCTTCTTTTGACGTACCCTCATTGGGTTGCCGTACTGATCATAGTCTTCCTCGTTGGCGACTCCATCCATTCCAATGATGTTCCTTTTGCCTCCCCTCACGACAACATGACTGGGATTGCATGGGTCGTTTATGAAGAAGCATTGTGTCACATGCTTAGCGTGTACCCATGGCTCGTTTTTTGCGATAGCGTTCACGGTAGAGCTCTTGGCGTCGGGTATAGTCATGGTAGTGAAAATCCGGTTTTCTCTTTCGACATTCTTAGCCCATCTGACATGGAACATCGTTGTATTGTGCAGTCCGGAGTAGTCAAGCTCCCAGATCTCCTTGACCCGTCCATAAAATCGTTCAGTTGCGCCGTTGTCGCTGCCGGTCATGCATTCCATCGTCATCCCTGAGTTCTGATCATCACTGTCCATATCTTTGGCCTCCGTGTAGAACGTGTATCCGTTGATATCATATGCCTCATAGGTTACTGTTGGAAATATGCCCTAGAGGCAATAATAAATTGATTATTATTATATTTCCTTGTTCATGATAATCATTTATTATCCATGCTAGAATTGTATTGATAGGAAACTCAGATACATGTGTGGATACATAGACAACACCATGTCCCTAGTAAGCCTCTAGTTGACTAGCTCGTTGATCAATAGATGGTTACGGTTTCCCGACCATGGACATTGGATGTCATTGATAACGGGATCACATCATTAGGAGAATGATGTGATGGACAAAGACCCAATCCTAAGCCTAGCACAAGATCATGTAGTTCATATGCTAAAGCTTTTCTAATGTCAAGTATTGTTTCCTTAGACCATGAGATTGTGCAACTCCCGGATACCGTAGGAGTGCTTTGGGTGTGCCAAACGTCACAACGTAACTGGGTGGCTATAAAGGTACACTACGGGTATCTCCGAAAGTGTCTGTTGGGTTGGCACGAATCGAGACTGGGATTTGTCACTCCGTGTAAACGGAGAGGTATCTCTGGGCCCACTCAGTAGGACATCATCATAATGTGCACAATGTGATCAAGGAGTTGATCACGGGATGATGTGTTACGGAACGAGTAAAGAGACTTGCCGGTAACGAGATTGAACAAGGTATCGGGATGCCGACGATCGAATCTCGGTCAAGTATCGTACCGATAGACAAAGGGAATTGTATACAGGATTGATTAAGTCCTTGACATCGTGGTTCATCCGATGAGATCATCGTGGAACATGTGGGAGCCAACATGGGTATCCAGATCCCGCTGTTGGTTATTGGCCGGAGAGTCATCTCGGTCATGTCTGCATGTCTCCCGAACCCGTAGGGTCTACACACTTAAGGTTCGGTGACGCTAGGGTTATAGAGATATTAGTATGCGGTAACCCGAAAGTTGTTCGGAGTCCCGGATGAGATCACGGACGTCACGAGGAGTTCCGGAATGGTCTGGAGGTAACGAATTATATATAGGAAGTGCTATTTCGGCCATCAGGACAAGTTTCGGGGTCACCGGTATTGTACCGGGACCACCGGAAGGGTCCCGGGGGTCCACCGGGTGGGGCCACCTGCCCCGGAGGGCCACATGGGCCGTAGGGGGTGCGCCTTGGCCTATATGGGCCAAGGGCACCAGCCCCTATAGGCCCATGCGCCAAAGGGACAAGAGGAGGGGAGAGTCCTAAAGGGGCAAGGCACCTCCGAGGTGCCTTGGGGAGGATGGACTCCTCCCCCCCTTGGCCGCACCCTTCCTTGGAGGAAGGGGCAAGGCTGCGCCCTTCCCCTCTCCATTGGCCCTATATATAGTGGGGGGAAGGGAGGGCAACCATACCTAAGCCCTGGCGCTTCCCTCTCCCTCCCATGGCACATCTCCCTCCTCCCGCAGCGCTTGGCGAAGCCCTATTTGGAATCCCGCTACTTCCACCACCACGCCGTCGTGCTGCTGGATCTCCATCAACCTCTCCTCCCCCCTTGCTGGATCAAGAAGGAGAAGACATCGCTGCTCCGTACGTGTGTTGAACGCGGAGGTGCCGTCCGTTCGGTGCTAGGATCATCGGTGATTTGGATCACGACGAGTACGACTCCATCAACCCCGTTCTCTTGAATGCTTCCGCGCGTGATCTACAAGGGTATGTAGATCCACTCCTCCCTCGTTTCTAGATGACTCCATAGATAGATCTTGGTGACACGTAGGAAAATTTTGAATTTATGCTACGTTCCCCAACAGTGGCATCATGAGCTAGGTCTATGCGTAGTTACTATGCACGAGTAGAACACAAAGTAGTTGTGGGCGTCGATATTGTCAATTATCTTGCCGTTACTAGTCTTATCTTGATTCGGCGGCATCGTGGGATGAAGCGGCCCGGACCGACCTTACACGTACTCTTACGTGAGACTGGTTCCACCGACAAACATGCACTAGTTGCATAAGGTGGCTGGCGGGTGTCTGTCTCTCCCACCTTAGTCGGATCGGATTCGATGAAATGGGTCCTTATGAAGGGTAAATAGAAATTGTCATATCACGTTGTGGTTTTTGCATAGGTAAGAAACGTTCTTGCTAGAAACCCATAGCAGCCACATAAAACATGCAACAACAATTAGAGGACGTCTAACTTGTTTTTGCAGGGTATGCTATGTGATGTGATATGGCCAAAGGATGTGATGATTGATATATGTGATGTATGAGATTGATCATGTTCTTGTAATAGGAATCACGACTTGCATGTCAATGAGTATGACAACCGGCAGGAGCCATAGGAGTTGTCTTAATTTATTTATGACCTGCGTGTCAACATAAACGTCATGTAATTACTTTACTTTATTGCTAACTGTTAGCTATAGTAGTAGAAGTAATAGTTGGCGAGACAACTTCATGAAGACACGATGATGGAGATCATGATGATGGAGATCATGGTGTCATGCCGGTGACGATGATGATCATGGAGCCCCGAAGATGGAGATCAAAAGGAGCAATATGATATTGGCCATATCATGTCACTATTTGATTGCATGTGATGTTTATCATGTTTATACATCTTATTTGCTTAGAACGACAGCGGTAGTAAATAAGATGATCCCTCATAATAATTTCAAGAAAGTGTTTCCCTAACTGTGCACCGTTGCGACAGTTCTTTGTTTCAAAGCACCACGTGATGATCGGGTGTTTGATTCAGACGTTCACATACAACGGGTGTAAGACAGATTTACACATGCAAACACTTAGGTTGACTTGACGAGCCTAGCATGTACAGACATGGCCTCGGAACACAGAAGACCGAAAGGTCGAGCATGAGTCGTATAGAAGATACGATCAACATGAAGATGTTCACCGATGTTGACTAGACCGTCTCACGTGATGATCGGACACGGCCTAGTTGACTCGCATCATGTAATCACTTAGATGACTAGAGGGATGTCTATCTGAGTGGGAGTTCATAAGATGAACTTAATTATCCTGAACATAGTCAAAAGGTCTTCGCAAATTATGTCGTAGCTCGCGCTTCTGTTCTACTGTTTAGATATGTTCCTAGAGAAAATTTAGTTGAAAGTTGATAGTAGACATGATTGGATTATGTCTATCGCAATACGGTTATTCATTTAAAGAGAATAATGGTTACTCTGTTTATTTGAATAATACCTTCAATGGTCTTGCACCTGAAATGAATGGTTTATTGAATCTCGATCGTAGTGATACACATGTTCATGCCAAAAGATAGTAATGATAGTACCACCTACTTGTGGCACTGCCACGTAAGTCATATCGGTATAAAACGCATGAAGAAGCTCCATGTTGATGGATCTTTGGGCTCACTCGTTTTTGAAAGGTTTGAGACATGCGAACCATGTCTATTGGTGTATATGCATGAAGAAACTCCATGCAAATGGACCGTTTGGACTCACTTGATTTTGAATCACTTGAGACATGCAAATCATACCACATGGGCAAGCTGACTGAAAGCCTCGTTTTCAGTAAAATGGAACTAGAAAGCAACTTGTTGGAAGTAATACATTTTGATGTGTGCAATCCAATGAGTGCTGAGGCATGTAGTGGATATCATTATGTTCTTACTTCACAGATGATTTGAGTAGATGTTGAGTATATTTACTTGATGAATCACGAGTCTGAATTATTGAGAGGTTCAAGTAATTTCAGGGTGAAGTTGAAAGATCGTCGTGACAAGAGGATAAAATATCTATGATATGATCATAGAGATGAATATCTGAATTACGAGTTTGGCACAGAATTAAGACATTGTGGAAATTGTTTCACAATTAATACAGCCTGGAACACCATAGTGTGATGGTGTGTCCGAACATCATAACTGCACCCTATTGGATATGATGCATACCATGATGTCTCTTATCGAATTACCATGATAGTTTATGGGTTAGGCATTAGAGACAACCACATTCACTTTAAATAAGGCACCACGTAATTCCGATGAGATGACACCGTATGAACTATGGTTTAGAGAAACCTAAGCTGTCATTTCTTAAAAGTTTGGGGCTGCGACGCTTATGTGAAAAAGTTTCAGGCTGATAAGCTCGAACCTAAAGCGGATAAATGCATCTTCATAGGACACCCAAAACAGTTGGGTATACCTCCTGTCTCAGATTCGAAAGCAATAAGGGATTGTTTCTAGAATCGGGTCCTTTCTCGAGGAAAAGTTTCTCTCGAAGGAATTGAGTGGGAGGATGGTGGAGACTTGATGAGGTTATTGAACCGTCTCTTCAACTAGTGTGTGGCAGGGCACAGGAAGTTGTTCCTGTGGCACCTACACCAATTGAAGTGGAAGCTTATGATAGTGATCATGAAACTTCAGATTAAGTCACTACCAAACCTCGTGGGATGACAAGGATGCATACTACTTCAGAGTGGTACGTAATCCTGTCTTGGAAGTCATGTTGCTAGACAACAATGAACCTACGAGCTATGGAGAAGCGATGGTGGGCCCGGATTTCGATAAATGGCTCGAGGCCATAAAATCCGAGAGGGGATCCATGTATGGAAACAAAGTGTAGACTTTGGGAGAACAACTTGATGGTCATGAGGCTGTTAAGTACAGATGGATTTTAAAAGGAAGACGGACAATGATGGTAAATGTCACCATTAAAAAGCTCGACTTGTCGTTAAGATGTTTTCCGACAAGTTCAAGGAGTTAACTACGATGAGACTTTCTCACTCGTAGCGATGCTAAGAGTCTGTTGGAATTATATTAGCGATTACTGCATTATTTATGAAATCTTGCAGATAGGATGTCAAAACATTGTTTCCTCGACGATTTTCTTGAGGAAAGGTTGTATGTGATACAACCGAAAGGTTTTTTCAATCCTGAAAGATGCTAATAAGTATGCAAAGCTCCAGCAATCCTTCTAAGGACTGGAGTAAGCATCTCGGAGTTGGAATGTATGCTTTGATGAGATGATCAAAGATTTTGGGTTTATACAAAGTTTATGAGAAACTTGTATTTCCAAAGAAGTGAGTGGGAGCACTATAGAATTTTTGATAAATATATGTTGTTGACATATTGTTGATCAGAAATGACGTAGAATTTCTGGAAAGCATATAGGGTTATTTGGAAAGTGTTTTTCAATGGAAAGCCTGGATCAAGCTACTTGAACATTGAGCATCAAGATCTATAAGGATAGATCAAAACGCTTAATGGTACTTTCAAATGAGCACATACCTTGACATGATCTTGAAGGTGTTCAAGATGGATCAGTCAAAGAAGGAGTTCTTGCCTGAGTTGTAAGGTATGAAGTTAAGACTTAAAGCTCGACCACGACAGAATAGAGAGAAAGGACGAAGGTCGTCCCCTATGCTTAATACATAGGCTCTACAGTATGCTATGCTGTGTACCGCACCTGAAATGTGCCTTGCCATGAGTCAGTCAAGGGGTACAAGAGTGATCCAAGAATGGATCACAAGACAGCGGTCAAAGTTATCCTTAGTAACTAGTGGACTAAGGAATTTTCTTGATTATGGAGGTGGTAAAAGAGTTCGTCGTAAAGGGTTATGCCGATGCAAACTTTGACACTAATCCAGATTATTCTAAGTAGTAAACTGGATTCGTATAGTAGAACAGTTATTTGGAATAGCTCCAAAAGTAGCATAGTAGTTGCATCTATAAGATGACATAGAAATTTGCGAAGTACACACGGATCTGAAAGGTTCAGACCCGTTGACTATAACCTCTCTCACAAGCATAACATGATCAAACCCAGAACTCATCGAGTGTTAATCACATGGTAAATGTGAACTAGATTATTGACTCTAGTAAACTCTTTGGGTGTTAGTCACATGGGGATGTGACCTTGAGTGTTAATCACATATCGATGTGAACTGGATTATTAACTCTAGTGCAAGTGGGAGACTGTTGGAAATATGCCCTAGAGGCAATAATAAATTGATTATTATTATTTTTCCTTGTTCATGATAATCGTTTATTATCCATGCTAGAATTGTATTGATAGGAAACTCAGATACATGTGTGGATACATAGACAACACCATGTCCCTACTAAGCCTCTAGTTGACTAGCTCGTTGATCAATAGATGGTTACGGTTTCCTGACCATGGACATTGGATGTCATTGATAACGGGATCACATCATTAGGAGAATGATGTGATGGACAAAGACCCAATCCTAAGCCTAGCACAAGATCATGTAGTTCGTATGCTAAAGCTTTTCTAATGTCAAGTATCGTTTCCTTAGACCATGAGATTGTGCAACTCCCGGATACCGTAGGAGTGCTTTGGGTGTGCCAAACGTCACAACGTAACTGGGTGGCTATAAAGTTACACTACGGGTATCTCCGAAAGTGTCTGTTGGGTTGGCACGAATCGAGACTGGGATTTGTCACTCCGTGTAAACGGAGAGGTATCTCTGGGCCCACTCGGTAGGACATCATCATAATGTGCACAATGTGATCAAGGAGTTGATCACGGGATGATGTGTTACGGAACGAGTAAAGAGACTTGCCGGTAACGAGATTGAACAAGGTATCGGGATGCCGACGATCGAATCTCGGGCAAGTATCGTACCGATAGACAAAGGGAATTGTATACGGGATTGATTAAGTCCTTGACATCGTGGTTCATCCGATGAGATCATCGTGGAACATGTGGGAGCCAACAAGGGTATCCAAATCCCGCTGTTGGTTATTGGCCGGAGAGTCATCTCGGTCATGTCTGCATGTCTCCCGAACCCGTAGGGTCTACACAGTTAAGGTTCGGTGACGCTAGGGTTATAGAGATATTAGTATTGTAACGCCCCAAGACCGATGCTTCAGAAGACTTCCAGCTATTCCGAGTTTTGCCATGTGTTTCTTTTGTGCTTGCTCTTTTATTTTTGCATTGCATCATGTCATCATGCCATCATGCCATTTAATTTTTAAAACTCAACTAAATAAATTGTATGGATCTTCGATCCATTTAAATCGAGGGAAGGGTGACTTCTCTTTATAACATACCCTCCCGATATTTAGGGAGCTATAATAAAATATTCCATTGTTTTGGAATCACCTTAACACACTTGCAAAATATCCCAATGCCTTTATTATCTTAATTCTTGGTCTCCAACTCTGCCCATAAATTATTTCATCATTTTCCGGAGCTCCACCAAAATCCGAACATTTTTGGACCTTCCCAAACCCTCACTTCCGTTCAAACCCATTTGAATTAAATTCAAATGAGTTTGAATTTAAATCTTTCAATCATGCCTCTTTCTATTTTTCTTGGATCAGACTCATTTTTTGTGAGTCCGGAAAAATTGTCCACTTGCGCATAATCTTTCCCTAACCCTCTCTTTCTTTTCCTCTCTCTATTTCTTTTCTGATAGAGATTAGTGAGAGAGAGAGAGCCCAGCCCAGCTGCCCAGCTAGGCCTCTGGCCACTTCTTTCTCCACTGGGCCGACCTCCTAAGGCCCACCTAACCCCTCTAACCCTAGGCCCCGACTCTCTCCATCGATCTCTCTCCCTCTCATTCCCTGCCCGCCGCCACGCGCACGCCCGCTGCCAGGAAGGGCTTCGCCCGATCCTCGCGATCCCCATCTCCCTCTCGATCTTCCTCCCCTGCGCCCGATCCCCTCGCCGCGACCACGCCCCTGTCGAACCCAGCGCCAGGCTCCCATCTCCTTCCTCTCGCTCACCTCCTCCCTCATCTCCCTCGCAGCCTCTCTTCCTCCCCAGCACCGCAGCCTCGCCCTTCTCCTCCTGTATCGGGCATCCCCGTCGCCTCTGCACGCGAGCGCCTCCGCCCTCAACCCTCCTCGCCGAGGCCATGGCCGCCGCTGCGCCTTGCTCCCCGCCGCCTTGCTGCCTCCTCTCCGCCGCGAGTCCTTCCCCTCGTCGCCTCCTCTGCGCCCCGGTGAACCGCGCCCGTCCGCATCAGCCGGCCTCCACCGCCTCCTCGCCAGCGCTCGGCCTCCTCCCCGAGCTCATGCTCCCTTCGTCCATGGCCACGCCTGCGCCTACCTCGCCGGACCCCGCGTTCCGCCCTCGCCGGAGAAACGGACCAGGCCGGGGCTCCTCTGCACCCCACCTCTCCATCTCCCCCTCGCTCGCGTCCCGAGCTCCGCCACACATCTGCTCCTGCTTCCCCTTCGTGCACCTGCCGACCACTGTTGCAACGTTGGGACATCTTCCCTAGAGTACCTCAAGTCCGTCTACGACTAGGCGGACTCGCCTAGTAACACAACCATCGCGTTTTGTTTCATCACCGCCAAGGACGAGTGGACGCCAAGTACCAGGACGTCAAGTTCCTCGCCGGACCCGAACATCCACGAAAACATGTACCACTACCGCCTCCGAAGACCGTCACGTGTACGACTACTTCCCACGACGACCGTTGCGAGAACGTCTACTTCCATCTACACCGCATCGAACTCGAACCGCCCCGAAACGCACGCTTCAAAGGTATAACCGCCGAGAACGACCGCCATGGAACGAATGCATGTGTGTTGTATGAGATGCCCGCGTTTGCACCATGTCCGAAATTGTCGCGTGCATGTTTCTCCTCGTTGCCATGCAACCATCTTGTGGGAACCCGGTATCCGAGATCACCCCACCTTCTATCGCATGTCACGCTCTCGTCACTTTTCCTTTTGCACCGGTATCTCCATGAGCTATCGGAACCAGAATGTTGTCGTGGCATCATTTTCGTTATCTTTGTCGTGGCACCCTTTTCGTTCCGCCATGGTGACCAAATGCTTCATAACATGCTCATGTCAACATTTTCATAAAACCGCTTAAAATTGCATGAACTTGTTCATGTCATCTGCATCATGATAACAACAATTAAAAATATTTAAATTGTTGTTTGTATTAATTTTCTATATGCATATGGGGATTTACCGGATTTGTCATTTGCTATATCCGGCCCCATTTAAATTGTTTAGATAGACAATCCCTTTATGTTTCACCTCTTGCCATGCTTAAACAACATTTAATATTGTTTGGTACATAAACGAGATCAAACTAAATAATTGATGTGGTGCTCTGTGAATATGCATCCCGATGCATATTGAGCTCCACTTAATTTGTAGGATTGCTTGTGCATTTTGCCATGCCGTGCCTCATTAAACCGGACATGCATCATACTCGTTTGTGCTTCATGCCATGTTGATGTGTTTGTTGTTTACTATGTTGTTTGCTTCTTTCCGGTGTGCTTCTTCGGGTTGTTTCCGACAACGTCGCGTTTGTGAGGAACCGTTCGTCTACGTCCGTTTGTCTTCTTCATGGACCCATTCTTCTTCCTTGCGGGATTTAAGGCAAGATGATCATACCCTCGAATTCACTACTATCTTTGCTATGCTAGTTTGCTCGCTCTTGCCATGCCAATGCTTCGATGCCTACCATTTGCTTGTCAGCCTCCCAATTGCCATGTCAAACCTCTAACCCACCATGTCCTAGCAAACCGTTGATTGGCTATGTTACCGCTTGCTCAGCCCCTCTTATAGCGTTGCTAGTTGCAGGTGAAGTTGAAGATTTCTCCATGGTGGACAGGATTTTGGTTGGGATATCACAATATATCTTATATAATTAATGCATCTATATACTTGGTAAAGGGTGGAAGGCTCGGCCTCTTGCCTGGTGTTTTGTTCCACTCTTGCCGGCCTAGTTTCCGTCATACCGGTGTTATGTTCCCGGATTTTGCGTTCCTTACGCGGTCGGGTGATTTATGGGACCCCCTTGACAGTTCGCTTTGAATAAAACTCCTCCAGCAAGGCCCAACATTGACTTTTACCATTTGCCTCACCACCACCTACTTTTCCCTTGGGAGTCGCTCTCTCGAGGGTCATCTTTATTATAGCCCCCCCCGGGCCAGTGCTTGTCTAAGTGTTGGTCCGAACCAGAGCCACTTGCAGTGCCACCTCGGGGAAACTCGAGGTCTGGTTTTAGTTGTACGTAGTGTTCATCCGGTGTTGCCCTGAGAACGAGATATGTGCAGCTCCTATCGGGATTGTCGGCGCATCGGGCGGTCTTGCTGGTCTTGTTTTACCATCGTCGAAATGTCTTGTAAACCGGGATTCCGAGTCTGATCGGGTCTTCTTGGGAGAAGGTCTATTCCTTTGTTGATCGCGAGAGCTTGTCATGGGCTAAGTTGGGACACCCCTGCAGGGTATAATCTTTCGAAAGCCGTGCCTGCGGTTATAGGCAGATGGGAATTTGTTAATGTCCGGTTGTAGATAACTTGACACCAGATCCGATATAAAATGCATCAACTGCGTGTGTAACCGTGATGGTCTCTTTCCGGCGGAGTTCGGGAAGTGAACACGGTTGTTGGAGTTATGCTTGACGTAAGTAGTCCAGGATCACTTCTTGATCTTACTTTTATTGACCGTGCTTTGCCTTCTCTTCTCGCTCTCAGTTGCGTATGTTAGCCACCATATATGCTAGTCGCTTGCTGCAGCTCCACCTCATACCTTTACCTTACCCATAAGCTTAAATAGTCTTGATCGCGAGGGTGTGAGATTGCTGAGTCCCTATGGCTCACAGATACTTCCAAAACCAGCTTGTAGGTGCCGATGAGTCCGTGCAGATGACACAACCAAGCTCAGGAGGAGCTCGATGAAGACCTTGTCCTTTGTGTTGTTTCGTTCTAGTTGATCAGTAGTGGAGCCCAGTTGGGGTCGATCGGGGACCTTTGTCGTATTTGGGGTTCTTCTTTTATTTTGGTTCCGTAGTCGGACCATGAGTGTATTTGATTGATGTAATGTTTATTCATGTAATGGTGTGAAGTGGCAATTGTAAGCCAACTATGTATCTCTTTCCCTTATGTATTACATGGGTTGTGTGACGATTACCTCACATGCGACATATGCCTTCAATGCGATTATGTCTCTAAGTCGTGCCTCGACACGTGGGAGCTATAGTCGCATCGAGGGTGTTACAAGTTGGTAATCAGAGCCTTCCCCGACCTTAGGAGCCCCATTGCTTGATCGTTTTTAGTGGCCGAGTTATGTCTAGAAAAATGTTTTGAGTCATTTAGGAATTATATATCGGAGAGTTTAGGAATTCTTTTTACTCCTCAGTCCCTTCGTCACTCTTGCGAGGCATCCTGACGTAGAGTTTTGACTCTTCTCTTCTCAAATTTCACTAAAAAAAATTTAGGATCACGCGGGTATCTTGGAATCGTTCCGATGGTTTTATGATGAGATCATTGTCTTGGTGCCTCCTGTCAGGGGTTTTGTGGAAGTGTCCCGGGGAGTTGAGCTCTGAGGTGTTGTCATCATAATTTTATCGTTGCAGTTCTAGAATACCTGAGATTTGCCGACATCGAAAATCTCTTTTATGCAGTTGTTGGTGAGATAACCCCGATAACCCAGTACTGGGGCGAGCTCGGGAGTATTGCCATAACTCGTATAACGGATGCTTTTCGAAGGTTGAGGTACACGATTTCCGAAGGTTTCTTGGTTATGTGTTGACGGATGGATACAGCTTGGATGTAGGTATTGTTAGTTTGGGTGAGATATATTGCTTCCCCTGTATCCCCAACACCAGATTGCATAACTAGAAAGTTTTGGGAGTTTTATAGGTGGGAATTCAAGTAGCTCCTAGAATATCTTTTCGACAGATGCATGATATGAGATTGGGGTTCGACGTCTAGTGGTCCGCCTTTCCACGGTCGTTTTTACAGTGGTCTCGTTGTGTCTTAAAGAACCCTTGGCTATGCTGGTTCGGGGACACTTCGTATGTCATGTGCACTGCCTTGTACATGATGGTGTTGTACACTCGAGCCCGTGTGGGCCCCACCACGAAAACTTCGGACGGAATCTCTATCATATGTTTGTTCTGGCTTATTCTGCAAGCCAACCCTTTGTTTTGTTTTGAGTTGTGGTATTCGAGTTGCTTCGAAGTCAAATGTTGATTCCATACCTTTTCCAAATGTTGTTCTCATATTCCTATGTGAATACTAATCCTTCTCGATCATCGAGATTGTTTTTGTCAATCCTTTTTTTTAACCGGTGTGCTTCTCTTCAAGTGGATACGATCATTTGAACTTCCGCAAGATCAATGATCAGTTCTTCTCAACGGTGTTTGTTTCATCCGTCTCCAAGTTGCCTTTGTTTTTCCCACCCACCCACCCTTTTTCTTCGAGGACTCGGATTTCTTTATCAAATATCCATTTATTATGGAGGTCCCTCCATTCTATTTCCTTCATGTTCTTATCCGGTGATTCTCATGAAGTTACTAACGGAGTTTCTAGTTCATCATTCTTCGTTTCTTTTATCTTCTCCGGTGGTTTCAAGTCAAGCTTTTGGTGTTGATCATATCCCTTTCCTCGTTTTCAATGCTTGTTCATATCGGTGCACCTCTTAATCTTTCACTTCTCGCTTTTCATTTGTTCTGGAGTGCTCAAGATATCTCGGAAGACTTGTGTTTCCATTCTCAATCCGTTTAAGATATTTCGAGGTTGTTATCTTATTCAAGCCATTTAATTCAACCGGTGCAATCCCCCTTTCAATCAATTGTTCAACGGTGTTTTCTTTTGAGTGGGCCCTAACCCACAGGTTTTTTCCCCAGGATCTTACCTGACTCTTCTAATTATTCTGGTGCTATTCCCAAATTCTTTTCAAAGTGTGACGTAAGAATGGATTCCATCAGTCACATGCCTTCTCCAAGATCGCTTTGAAATATTTTCATTGTTGGTTCAACCTTTCCAATTTTCATTTCGGAGTATCTCAACAATTCATGGTGGTTCTCATCATCTTTCTCAACTTTTGAAGACCGAAGAAGGATTTCTCTTAAATCTTGGTCCATTCTCTTGAAGATTCATGGTTCTAGCTTGATGTTATCCTCATAATTGTTTTGATTGTGACAATTCTTTTCAACCATCTGAAGCATTTCATGAGTTGTTTCCATTTTTTTTCTCCGAAGGCCATCATGTCATAATTCTTCATTCTCAGCGTGTAGCTATCTTTCTCCAAATCTTACCGGTGCATCGTTCAGGTGATCTCTAACCGGCTCGTGATCTCTTTGTTCTCATGTATCTAAATCCTCTCAAGCATCTTCGTTCATTTTATAATTCTTCCCAGTGTTTCTTTATCTTCTCTTTGTTCATAACCAATTCTTACGGTGGTTCTTCTAGGTTTCTCTTCCTTATCAATTTATTCGTTGTCAATCCTACCGGTGGTTCAAAGAAGACCTTCCCAAGTTGGCGACATATATCTCTTAATCCTTGCTACGAGAATAAGTAGTGTGCCAAATCCGTTGATTGCCATCAATTTAATTGGTGAAGGACAAGCATAACATAATTATTATTCTTGTTCATTCAAGTGATTAAATCTTTATTCTGGAGGCCCTTCAAATTCTCGGTTTCAGTTGTTTTATCTTCTCTTTTGGCCCGGAGTTCCAAGCTCTAATTATCACGGAGATCCATCTAAATCATTGCAAGGCTTCACCTTGTGTTTTCAACTTCTCTTTCTTTTTATCATCCTTTCATTACTGGAGTTCTTCATGGAGACTCTACATGGTGGTTCGTCAAGGATTCTTTTCATTCTCCAATTGTTCTTCAAGATTCCTCTCGAAGTTATGACCCGCTAAGCTATACTCTAAAATAAACATGGTGCTCAAAACATGTTTTGTTTTGAGGCGTTCAAGCATTCTTCATCTTGCATTCCGAAGTGCAATCCTTTCTACCTTATCTTTTGAGATGGTGTTATGTCAGTCTTGACAATTTGAGTTCGTGTTTCATGATTCATATGTTGTCAAGAATGAGGTAGTTAAACCCATCAACTCCTTCGAGCATGAGTTCTTCTCAGTCCAATCAACTTCTTCTTTGGAGTTATCTTGGTATAGATTTCACCTAAAGCCTTCCATTGGGAATGTTGCTATTTGTGGTGCTTATCATTGATCCAAGCTTTCTCCATATCCTTCTCGGTGAAAGAGGTTTTTCGTCTCTTCGTTGATCTCAAACGAGCAATTGTTTTTCGTTAGTGGCAGAATATCATCTCATAGTCTTGCGATGTTTCCATAAGCCCACTACAAGCTTATTCTTTTCGTTGTTGGTTTTCCAACAACTCCGTTATAACCTTCTTGGAAGGGCGCTTTCCAAGTTCATTTGTGGCAGCAATTGTCATTTTCTTCTCCGTTCTTTTCATTCCAATGATCTATCTTCTATTTCTTCTTTCGGAGGCAATGTGATGTTGCTCTCTTCGCTCATCATCCCGAATTGTGAGGATCGTGTTTTTTTTCGTGCTTATCCATTTAACCGGACTGTTGTGTCATCTCTTCAAGTTCTTTCATCTTGTCAAGTTTTGCCTCTCTTTTAAACCTGAGTGCTGTCTGAAATCCTTCTTACCCATTATGCCACTCTTTCAATAGTTCCGAAGGCAGTTTGTTGTTGATTTCATCAAGTATCATCCCATCTTCTCAAATTCATGTTCTTTTCCTTCCATGTTCAACCGGAGTGCTGCCCAAATTCTTTCTCTCTCATCTTGTTTTAACCGGAGTGGTTTCGAATTCTATCTTGTCCATTAAACTCTTGATTCGTGTCTTTGCAACCTTCAAGTTCCCGTAATGTTCCTCATTCCTATTTTCTAACGGATTGTTTGCAATCTCGTTCATCTCTAATTGCTCAACCTCTCAAGGTTCGTGGTTTCACTCATTGGTCGAAGAAGCAACTTAGTTTTACCGCTTATCTTCCTCTTCCGTTTCCCTCCGGTGCCATCCTAGATCTCGGGACGAGATCCTCTCGTAGTGGTGGAGTGTTGTAACGCCCCAAGACCGATGCTTCAGAAGACTTCCAGCTATTCCGAGTTTTGCCATGTGTTTCTTTTGTGCTTGCTCTTTTATTTTTGCATTGCATCATGTCATCATGCCATCATGCCATTTAATTTTTAAAACTCAACTAAATAAATTGTATGGATCTTCGATCCATTTAAATCGAGGGAAGGGTGACTTCTCTTTATAACATACCCTCCCGATATTTAGGGAGCTATAATAAAATATTCCATTGTTTTGGAATCACCTTAACACACTTGCAAAACATCCCAATGCCTTTATTATCTTAATTCTTGGTCTCCAACTCTGCCCATAAATTATTTCATCATTTTCCGGAGCTCCACCAAAATCCGAACATTTTTGGACCTTCCCAAACCCTCACTTCCGTTCAAACCCATTTGAATTAAATTCAAATGAGTTTGAATTTAAATCTTTCAATCATGCCTCTTTCTATTTTTCTTGGATCAAACTCATTTTTTGTGAGTCCGGAAAAATTGTCCACTTGCGCATAATCTTTCCCTAACCCTCTCTTTCTTATCCTCTCTCTATTTCTTTTCTGATAGAGATTAGTGAGAGAGAGAGAGAGCCCAGCCCAGCTGCCCAGCTAGGCCTCTGGCCACTTCTTTCTCCACTGGGCCGGCCTCCCAAGGCCTACCTAACCCCTCTAACCCTAGGCCCCGACTCTCTCCATCGATCTCTCTCCCTCTCATTCCCTGCCCGCCGCCACGCGCATGCCCGCTGCCAGGAAGGGCTTCGTCCGATCCTCGCGATCCCCATCTCCCTCTCGATCTTCCTCCCCTGCGCCCGATCCCCTCGCCGCGACCACGCCCCTGTCGAACCCAGCGCCAGGCTCCCATCTCCTTCCTCTCGCTCACCTCCTCCCTCATCTCCCTCGTAGCCTCTCTTCCTCCCCAGCGCCGCGGCCTCGCCCTTCTCCTCTTGCATCGGGCATCCCCGTCGCCTCTGCGCGCGAGCGCCGCCGCCCTCAACCCTCCTCGCCGAGGCCATGGCCGCCGCTGCGCCTTGCTCCCCGCCGCCTTGCTGCCTCCTCTCCGCCGCGAGTCCTTCCCCTCGTCGCCTCCTCTGCGCCCCGGTGAACCGCGCCCGTCCGCATCAGCCGGCCTCCACCGCCTCCTCGCCAGCGCTCGGCCTCCTCCCCGAGCTCATGCTCCCTTCGTCCATGGCCACGCTTGCGCCTACCTCGCCGGACCCCGCGTTCCGCCCTCGCCGGAGAAACGGACCAGGCCGGGGCTCCTCTGCGCCCCACCTCTCCATCTCCCCCTCGCTCGCGTCCCGAGCTCCGCCACACATCTGCTCCTGCTTCCCCTTCATGCACCTGCCGACCACCGTTGCAACGTTGGGACATCTGCCCCAGAGTACCTCAAGTCCGTCTACGACTAGGCGGACTCGCCTAGTAACACAACCATCGCGTTTTGTTTCATCACCGCCAAGGCCGAGTGGACGCCAAGTACCAGGACGTCAAGTTCCTCGCCGGACCCGAACATCCACGAAAACATGTACCACTACCGCCGCCGAAGACCGTCACGTGTACGACTACTTCCCACGATGACCGTTGCGAGAACGTCTACTTCCATCTACACCGCATCGAACTCGAACCGCCCCGAAATGCACACTTCAAAGGTATAACCGCCGAGAACGACCGCCGTGGAACGAATGCATGTGTGTTGTATGAGATGCCCGCGTTTGCACCGTGTCCGAAATTGTCGCGTGCATGTTTCTCCTCGTTGCCATGCAACCATCTTGTGGGAACCCGATATCCGAGATCACCCCACCTTCTATCGCATGTCATGCTCTCGTCACTTTTCCTTTTGCACCGGTATCTCCATGAGCTATCGGAACCGGAATGTTGTCGTGGCATCATTTTCGTTATCTTTGTCGTGGCACCCTTTTCGTTCCGCCATGGTGACCAAATGCTTCATAACATGCTCATGTCAACATTTTCATAAAAACGCTTAAAATTGCATGAACTTGTTCATGTCATCTGCATCATGATAACAACAATTAAAAATATTTAAATTGTTGTTTGTATTAATTTGCTATATGCATATGGGGATTTACTGGATTTGTCATTTGCTATATCCGGCCCCATTTAAATTGTTTAGATAGACAATCCCTTTATGTTTCACCTCTTGCCATGCTTAAACAACATTTAATATTGTTTGGTACATAAACGAGATCAAACTAAATAATTGATGTGGTGCTCTGTCAATATGCATCCCGATGCATATTGAGCTCCACTTAATTTGTAGGATTGCTTGTGCATTTTGCCATGCCGTGCCTCATTAAACCGGACATGCATCATACTCGTTTGTGCTTCATGCCATGTTGATGTGTTTGTTGTTTACTATGTTGTTTGCTTCTTTCCGGTGTGCTTCTTCGGGTTGTTTCCGACAACGTCGCGTTTGTGAGGAACCATTCGTCTACGTCCGTTTGTCTTCTTCATGGACTCGTTCTTCTTCCTTGCGGGATTTAAGGCAAGATGATCATACCCTCGAATTCACTACTATCTTTGCTATGCTAGTTTGCTCGCTCTTGCTATGCCAATGCTTCGATGCCTACCATTTGCTTGTCAGCCTCCCAATTGCCATGTCAAACCTCTAACCCACCATGTCCTAGCAAACCATTGATTGGCTATGTTACCGCTTGCTCAGCCCCTCTTACAGCGTTGCTAGTTGCAGGTGAAGTTGAAGATTTCTCCATGGTGGACAGGATTTTGGTTGGGATATCACAATATATCTTATATAATTAATGCATCTATATACTTGGTAAAGGGTGGAAGGCTCGGCCTTTTGCCTGGTGTTTTGTTCCACTCTTGCCGGCCTAGTTTCCGTCATACCGGTGTTATGTTCCTGGATTTTGCGTTCCTTACGCGGTCGGGTGATTTATGGGACCCCCTTGACAGTTCGCTTTGAATAAAACTCCTCCAGCAAGGCCCAACATTGACTTTTACCATTTGCCTCACCACCACCTACTTTTCCCTTGGGAGTCGCTCTCTCGAGGGTCATCTTTATTATAGCCCCCCCCCCCCGGGCCAGTGCTTGTCTAAGTGTTGGTCCGAACCAGAGCCACTTGCAGTGCCACCTCGGGGAAACTCGAGGTCTGGTTTTAGTTGTACGTAGTGTTCATCCGGTGTTGCCCTGAGAACGAGATATGTGCAGCTCCTATCGGGATTGTTGGCGCATCGGGAGGTCTTGCTGGTCTTGTTTTACCATTGTCGAAATGTCTTGTAAATCGGGATTCCGAGTCTGATCGGGTCTTCCTGGGAGAAGGTCTATTCCTTCGTTGATCGCGAGAGCTTGTCATGGGCTAAGTTGGGACACCCCTGCAGGGTATAATCTTTCGAAAGCCGTGCCTGCGGTTATAGGCAGATGGGAATTTGTTAATGTCCGGTTGTAGATAACTTGACACCAGATCCGATATAAAACGCATCAACTGCGTGTGTAACCGTGATGGTCTCTTTCCAGCGGAGTCCGGGAAGTGAACACGGTTGTTGGAGTTATGCTTGACGTAAGTAGTCCAGGATCACTTCTTGATCTTACTTTTATCGACCGTGCTTTGCCTTCTCTTCTCGCTCTCAATTGCGTATGTTAGCCACCATATATGCTAGTCGCTTGCTGCAGCTCCACCTCATACCTTTACCTTACCCATGAACTTAAATAGTCTTGATCGCGAGGGTGTGAGATTGCTGAGTTCCTGTGGCTCACAGATACTTCCAAAACCAGCTTGTAGGTGCCGATGAGTCCATGCAGATGACGCAACCAAGCTCAGGAGGAGCTCGATGAAGACCTTGTCCTTTGTGTTGTTTCGTTCTAGTTGATCAGTAGTGGAGCCCAGTTGGGGTCGATCGGGGACCTTTGTCGCATTTGAGGTTCTTCTTTTATTTTGGTTCCGTAGTCGGACCATGAGTGTATTTGATTGATGTAATGTTTATTCATGTAATGGTGTGAAGTGGCGATTGTAAGCCAACTATGTATCTCTTTCCCTTATGTATTACATGGGTTGTGTGACGATTACCTCACTTGCGATATATGCCTTCAATGCGATTATGTCTCTAAGTCGTGCCTCGACACGTGGGAGCTATAGTCGCATCGAGGGTGTTACAAGTATGCGGTAACCCGAAAGTTGTTCGGAGTCCCGGATGAGATCCCGGACGTCACGAGGAGTTCCGGAATGGTCCGGAGGTAAAGAATTATATATAGGAAGTGCTATTTCGGCCATCGGGACAAGTTTCGGGGTCACCGGTATTGTACCGGGACCACCGGAAGGGTCCCGGGGGTCCACCGGTTGGGGCCACCTGCCCCGGAGGGCCACATGGGCCGTAGGGGTTGCGCCTTGGCCTATATGGGCCAAGGGCACCAGCCCCTAGAGGCCCATGCGCCAAAGGGACAAGAGGAGGGGAGAGTCCTAAAGGGGGAAGGCACCTCCGAGGTGCCTTGGGGAGGATGGACTCCTCCCCCCCTTGGCCGCACCCTTCCTTGGAGGAAGGGGCAAGGCTGCACCCTTCCCCTCTCCCTTGGCCCTATATATAGTGGGGGGAAGGGAGGGCAACCATACCTAAGCCCTGGCGCCTCCCTCTCCCTCCCATGGCACATCTCCCTCCTCCCGCAGCGCTTGGCGAAGCCCTGATTGGAATCCCGCTACTTCCACCACCACGCCATCGTGCTGCTGGATCTCCATCAACCTCTCCTCCCCCCTTGCTGGATCAAGAAGGAGGAGACATCGCTGCTCCGTACGTGTGTTGAACGCGGAGGTGCCGTCTGTTCGGCGCTAGGATCATCGGTGATTTGGATCACGACGAGTACGACTCCATCAACCCCGTTCTCTTGAACGCTTCCGCGCGCAATCTACAAGGGTATGTAGATCCACTCCTCCCTCGTTGCTAGATGACTCCATAGATAGATCTTGGTGACACGTAGGAAAATTTTGAATTTATGCTACGTTCCCCAACAGTTACGAGGTTGGGCGAGGGGCCATGTGCTAAGGCGTATATGAGCAATCCGTCCTTAGAGCCCTCCTCCGGGGGATTAGCAATAATATACTCTTTGAACCAATGCATGAAAGTGGAGTTGTGCTCTCTAGTAACTTCGGCGTCCGTCCTGCAGACCCTCTAAGACCAATAAGCGTGTCACGGACGTGCTTGTCCATTATCCCTATAAGGGCAATAGGTAGTATCTGCGTCATCATCACATGACAGTCATGGGACTTCATCCCGCTGAACCTTTTCTTGTTTGTGTCTAGATATCTGCTTATCTTGCCACAGTAACCAGAACTAACTTTGACTCCGGTAAGGCACTTAAAGAATTGATTGATCTAAGCCTGACTTAAGGTGAAGCAAGAAGGGTGGCAATAATCCTCTTTCTTTATTTTCTTGCCCTTCTTCTCCCATGCCTCTGTCTCCGTCTCTGTCTCGCCTGACATTTTACGGGCCGGCATGTGCAGATCTTCCCTGATTTTCAAATCTTGCAAGTCTTTTCTTGCCTTCGGCCCATCCTTGGTCTTATTCGGCATGCTCATCAGTGTTGCGAGCAAGCTCTCAAGGGCATTCTTACAGATATGCATTTGATCAAGGCAATGAGGTGTATCGAGTTTGTGCAAGCACTCCAAGTCCCAGAACACAGACCTCGTCTTCCATACCTTCAGCAGCAGCTCCGGCACCTTTCTCATCGTCTTTCCCGGCGCGGGGCACTCCTTCCAGTTTTTCAACAGCTCATTGATTTCGGCACCGCTTCGCTTATATGGAGGTCCTCGATGCTCAGCGTGACCATTGAATAGATCTCCATGGTTTCTCCACGGGTCGTCCCGTTCGAGCCATCTTCGATGCCCCATGTACACGATTTTCCCAGACCCGCCATCGTTCCTTGACGTTAGCTGCTGAGACGTCGTATCATCCATGCACCGCGTGCATCCGCAATATCCATGGCACACCTGGCCTGCCACATATCCGTAACCGAGATAGTCATGCACTGTCGTGATCAGCGTGGCTCTCATGTTGAAATACTCGCCTTTGCTGGCGTCCCATGTCTTGGCTGGTGTTTTCCATAACGTGTCTAACTCCTCTTGAAGTAGCCCTAGATACAAATTAATATTATTTACTAGTTGTTTCGGCCCTTGAATAAGCATGCTCATGTGAATGTACCAGGGGGGAGGTTGTACATCCATACAAACACGGGCCATGTGCTATGGTTGGTGTTTTGGTTGCCAAACGGATTCATGCCATTAGTACACGCGCCGAGCACGATGTTCCTTGCATCACATTCAAAATACCGATAGAAGGTGTTCAATGCTCTCCACTGGCTTCCATCCTTCACGTGTCTCAGCTTCGGATCATCTCCATCGTCGGGCTTCTTCCTCTCCGCGTGCCAGCGCATTAGCTTTGCTTCCTTGGGATCTACAAAATACCTCTGGAGACGGGGAGTGATCGGTTAGTACCATACAACTTTCTGGGGACATTTCTTCTCGGCCTTCTTGTATCGAGAAGCATTGCACACCGGACACCTTACTTTTTCCGCGTGCTCCTTCCGATAAATTATGCAATCATGGATGCATGCATGGTATCTAACGTGTGGCAGATCAAGAGGGCACACGATCTTCTTGGCCTCATCAACACTAGTAGGACATATATTACC
Organism: Triticum aestivum; assembly: GCF_018294505.1. Lineage (NCBI taxonomy): Eukaryota > Viridiplantae > Streptophyta > Magnoliopsida > Poales > Poaceae > Triticum > Triticum aestivum. The sequence goes on from NC_057809.1 coordinate 152,781,274, forward strand.
CGCGGGAAGAACATCCTTTAGGTACTTGAGATGCTCATCGAGGCTAGTGCCGGTCCATTTGTTTTTAGCCTTCGTCTTCAGGAGTTGGAGCGTGAAACTCAAGTGGGTCACCTCAAGATTGCAACCATCATACAATGGAGTGTTCGAGTCTACCACCAGTTGCTCCAGCTTAGCCTCCTCTCTAGAAGCAGCTCTCTCAGTACTCGTCTCCTTGCGAAGCAATGCTTGAACATGAGGGTCCCGCACGATTGAACTTAGTACCGACGAACTCTGCTGCATGGAGTCCATGTCGTTCTCTCCGCCGCCATGTCCGGCCCCTTCTCCTCCGCCATGTCCGGCCCCTTCTCCGCCGCCATGTCCGGCCTCTTCCCCACCGCCATTATCGATCATCTCTTCGTCTTGCCCCGTGTCATCATTGCCTGCCCCGTCGGCATCCTCAACATCGTCATCCTCATCTTCAATTATGAGCAGGTGCGCTTCGACACGACCATCGTCACGGGGGTCGAGCCAAACTATTCCTTTGCATTTTTGACACGGACATAAAACCTCTGTCCGGTTATTTTCCTTCATGTCCTGCACCGCCGACCGCAACCACCTGTCCACCATCGTTCCACTGACCATCGTCAACTCTGCACGGTAATAATAAACAAATTGATTATAAAAATGCGTGCATGCATCAAAGTCATACAAAAATTTGGCATGACCTTCCTTAAAAATAGGACATATGTAGATCTAGAGTTTTCCCGGAATTCGCCGAAACGGAAATAAATTGATATTTTGGCAAAACATAGGCAACTCAAAAGCACAATTTGGCATCAACTCATGCCACACACACAATTTCCATAAACATATCACACACACATAAACATATTTCCATTTTGCAAAAGCATGAAATTTTAATCACCTCTATCTCGAGATCGAGCACACGGTGGAGATGATGTTGTAGGGAGATCAAAAGTGCACAAAGCTCTTCTTGACAAAGATAGATCTAGTTAGGGGCAAATAGGTCACTTAACTAAATGCTACATCTACCTAGCTACCTAATTTGGGAGGAGACAACTTGAACTAGTGGAGGGGGAAGGAAAAAGAGAAAGGAGATGCATTAATGGAGGTGGTGTAGTTAGGTAGGAGTAATGAAGAGAGAGAAAGGTAGATAGAAGAGGGAGAGTAATGGGGGAGAAGTATTGAGGAAGAAGAAGAGTGAGAGTGGGAGCATGTGGGAGGTAGGGGAAAGGGAAGAGAGGAGGGGGAGGGGGAGGGACGGGTGGGGAAAAGGTGGTGGGTTGGTGCGGATTAGCAGTAGCGTGGGACGTAAAATGCGCTGCTGCTAAGGAAGTAGCAGCAGCGCGCTTTCGGCAAGGGTGCTACTGCTAACCGGGACCAAAAGTGTGCCAATTTGAAATTTAGCAGCAACGACCTCAAAAAAAGTGTGCTACTACTACATCCATAGCAGCAGCGTGGCTCGCGGCACCGTGCTGCTGCTAAATGGAGTTTGGTGGACACTACCGGTCGATATTTGTAGCAGCGCGGTTTACACCGAGCGCGCTACTTGTAAAAACTTGTCAGCAGCGAGTTTCCCACACCCGCGCTACTACTAATTAGCAGCAGCGCTCCTTTTTGAGCCGCGCTGCTGCTAAGATTCTGTGTATAAGGTTTTCCCTAGTAGTGTAAAAGTAGCTAATATAGCTATGATTGCAGGTATGCTGACGGGCCGTCCTGAAGAGGAGGTGTCCGGATCATCAAGTGATCTTCTGCAAGGGCTGTCACAATTGCACGAGCAAGCTTGGCAGGCAATGCGGAGTGTAGCCAAGGCCTGATGGCCACCCGCCTCCCCTCCAGGGAGTATGGAGGAGCTTGTAGAGCTGTTCAAGGGAGCACGGCGGTGTATCCGACTATGGAAGATATCGGCCTGCCGAGAGGGTGCGCGAGAGGCCTGGGCCATGGTGAAAACGCGGTACACTAGGCTGGATCCAAATCACATGGCCCGGGTCGGACCGCTAGGGTCAAATGGGGAAGAAATTCCCGTTAGTTTAGTATATAACCAAGTAGAAGTAGCCACCAAGTAGTCCCAGCAGGATTGTAAGTTAGATAGCCTGCTGGACAGCATAGAGGAGGAAGTTTTTGAGTCCAAGTGACTATGTACTTTCCTTTGCATATGTAACTCTAGCTGAATTGTAAAACGATTGTCATGGCGGACCTTTTCGCTTCAACCTCCCGACCCGAAGGTGCAGAGTGTTTCCGAATACCAGAACAACCGAGTAGACCGGGTATGCATGGAAACCAGGCATAGGGGTCGTAGTTGCTTGAATAGACAAGTATCCGGCTAGTTATGTTATATTACATTAAGATTGTAAGAAACATCTTCCAGGGAGAATAGTTCCGTTAAGGGTTCCTTTCCCTGGGTGCGCATGCGTTAATGCGTCCGGACTGCGATTGAATAATCGCAGTATGTTTAACTTCTGGGGGTTCACGATGTAGTAAATGCAAAAAACCCTCTTTAATCCACCGACCGAATATTCCCTTAAGAACGCTAGCTTTCGGTTTGACCCAGTCTGAGGTACACATCCGGATGACCCGGCAGTAACAATCGCAGAGGTGCTCCCTTTATGCCGTAGCCGAACTAACGGGAACGTAGGGCATAAGCACAGGAGCCAGGCAACCCAGCTTGGCCAAAACGTAAGTCATATCGATGCATATAATGGTGAAGAAGAGGTACATATGGAAAAAGGCACATATGTAACGAGCTTGATGCTCGGGGAATAATAATAGCAAGCTTCTGATCAAGAAGCCCCCAGGTATAATGGATGTACATTTTTAAAGATGTGTGCATCAGGCGTGCGCGGGCTAACCGCACAAAAGCTGTAAGGCTGAAGAGAAAAAAACGAAAAGAGAGAGAAAAAAGAAAAAAGGTGTTATGGAAACAGCAGGGCGAAGGAGACGAACAAAGAATTTGGCGCTTTTAGGCATATAATCTTTGGAGTCTGGCCGCGTTCCAGGGGTTCGGCTCGAGGCGATTCTCTGATGCATCAAGTAGGTGGTATGCTCCTCCGGTGAGAACTTCATCAATGATGAAGGGACCCTCCCACTTGGGCTTGAGTTTGTCCTTTTTCTTCTCCAGCAGGCGTAGAACGAGTTCGCCGACGTTATATGTTTTGGCCCGCACTTCTCTGCTTTGATACCTGCGAGCCTGCTGTTGATAAAATGTGGAATGGGCTTTTGCGACATTGCGCTCCTCCTCCAGGGCATCTAAGTTGTCCTGCCGATCGAGCTTGGCCTCTCTCTCTTCGTACATGCGCACTCGAGGTGAGTCATGAATAATGTCGCGGGGTAGCATTGCCTCTGCGCCGTACACCATGAAGAAAGGTGTGCATCCGGTAGTGCGATTGGGCGTGGTCCCCAGCCCCAGAGTACGGAGTCGAGCTCCTCAACCCAGTGCTTGTCTGATTCTTTCAAAGACCGCACTAGTCTAGGCTTAATGCCTCTCATAATAAGACCATTGGCTCTTTCGACTTGACTATTTGTCTGTGGATGATAGACAGAGGCGTAATCCAGCTTGACGCCCAGATTAGCGCACCAAGTTTTCACTTCGTTGGCTGTGAAGTTGGAGTCGTTATCAGTGATGATGCTGTGTGGAACACCATAACGGTGTACGACGTCGGATATAAAGTCTATTACTGGCCCAAACTCGGCCGTTTTAACTGGTTTGGCCTCTATCCACATGGTGAATTTATCCACCATGACCAGCAGATATTTTTTCTTATGGCTTCCTCCTTTAAGGGGTCCAACCATATCTAGTCCCCAGACCACAAAAGGCCAAGTGATGGGGATTGTTTTTATGGCGGTGGGGGGCATATGGCTTTGGTTGGCGAAGAGTTGGCATCCAACGCAACATTGGACAAGGTCATGTGCATCCGCTCGGGCCATCGGCCAATAGAACCCTGTACGGAAGGCCTTGCTAACAAGGGCCCGAGCTGCAGCGTGGTGCCCGCCGAGATCGGCATGAATCTCAGCCAGGAGCTGCCGCCCCTCCTCCTCGGAGATACATCTTTGAAGGACTCCGGTAGCGCTTTTCTTATAGAGCTCTCCGTCATGAACCTTGTAGGCCTTCGAACGCCAGACAATGCGGTGGGCCTCATTCTGATCCTCAGGAAGTTCCTTCTTGTTAAGGTAGGCCAGGAAGGGTTCGGTCCATGGGGCAATGACTGCCATGATGAGATGCGCCGACGGTGTTATTTCGGTGGCTGAGCCTCCGATGATATCGGTTTTTTCAGAATCTGGGGTTATGTTCGGATCCGGACTAGTGTTGCTGTTTTCCCCCTGCCACACCACGGATGGCTTAAAAAGCCTTTCCAGAAAGATATTAGGTGGGACAGGGTTGCACTCCGCGCCGATACGAGCAATAATGTCCGCCGCTTGATTACTTTCTCGAGCCACATGATGGAACTCGAGCCCCTCGAACTGAGCCGACATTTTTATGACGGTGTTACTATAAGCTGCCATCTTCGGATCTTTGGCATTGAAGTCTCCATTTATTTTAGATATTGCAAGGTTTGAGTCCCCGCGCACTTCCAGGCGTTGTATGACATGGAGATAGCCATCCGGAGACCATGCAATAAGGCCTCGTATTCGGCTGCGTTGTTGGAGTCTGTGTATAGTATTTGGAGTACGTACTGAACGACGTCTCCAGTAGGGGACGTTAAAACGACGCCCGCTCCTAGCCCTGCCAGCATTTCTGAGCCATCAAAATACATAACCCAATTGGAATATGTGTCGTACTCTTTAGGGAGTTCGGCCTCTGTCCATTCGGCGACGAAGTCAGCCAGTACTTGGGATTTAATAGCTCGACGTGGTTTGTATGTAATATCAAATGGAAGGACCTCAATGGCCCATTTGGCAATCCGGCCCATGGCATCGCGGTTGTTTATTATATCGTTGAGTGGTACTTCGGAAGCCACCGTGATCGAACACTCCTGGAAGTAGTGTCATAGCTTTCGGGATGCCATAAAGACCGCGTATGATATCTTTTGATAATGGGGGTACCGTGTGATGAAGCCATGTACCTAGGGTAGGGTCATGGACCTGTCCTAACTACCCTACCCCAGGACATCCCTAGAAGAAATCAACTTTCAATCGACTTGGAGGTGTTCCACTCGACAGACTCGAAGACACTCGACCACGAAGTAATCACTCGACCAAGATCCAACCACTCGACGGCCAGGAGACCTAAAGCCACTCCGCACGCTAACGGTCGGTCATTGAGTAGCTTTTATGGTCATCATAGCACTTTATTAGAGGTGTTACCAGCAATGCCCAACCTTAATGTACTTTAAACCCTGCATAACTGAGGACTGGAGGGGTCTGGCGAACTCTATATAAGCCACCCCCTCCTCAGTCTAAAGGGTTCGCACCCCTGTAATTCATACACACATAATCCAGTCGACCGCCTCTGGGCTCCGAGACGTAGGGCTATTACTTCTTCCGAGAAGGGCCTGAACTCGTAAGCCTCGTGTGCTTACAACTACTCCATAGCTAGGATCTTGCCTCTCCATACCTACCCCCCTACATTACTGTCAGACTTAGAACCACGACAGTTGGCGCCCACCATGGGGCAGGTGTCTTAGCGACTTGTTGGAGAAGTTGTGATTTTTTCTTATCCAAATCATCATGGTTTCTAGCGGAGTTTTGGTGGAGGGCCGCGAGATCCATCTCGGCGCGCTCATGTTCATCGCCGACGACTCCGCTTGGCTTCAGGAGGCTCCGCTCGACGTCGACGCGCTCCCTGTCCGCGGGGCAACACACTTTCACGCGTGCATCCACGCCGTTCTCTTGCGGCAACCGTCGACCCATTATCGGTCGGCCCCTGTGTTGTCCTCCCTCCCTGTTTCCCGCCGGTGCAAGCACTCCGGTCGGTCGAGACTTCAGCGGTGGGTGAGACACGTGGTGGCACGCCAGTCGGCCACCCCTCAAGTCACGGCGATCGAGCCCAACGAATCCCTCTACGGCCTGTTCGACTGGCTCTGCAGAGACCGCATCCGAGTGCAACAGCAGTGATCCAGCGGCAGAAGTTCTGATGGTCGATGGACCGCGCAGCCCTCCCGGTTTTCCCCGCACCGACGGAGGCGCTGGTGGAGGCGACCCGTCGCATCCCCATGAGGAATATCTCCCCAAGCCTCTCACGTCGCTGCAGCGAGAAGAACTTCGTTGCTGGAACATGGATGCACTGCACACTCCTATCGTTGGAGAAACCCCTGAGGCCCGTGCCTTGGAGGACGCGCGCCTGGCCAACTTGGCTAAGCGCACTTGACTGGAGAACCTCCAACGAGCACTCGATGAGCGTGTGCGACAACGGGTTCTAGAATCCAGTGTACGTCAGCTCTTTCCAGAAGGAAATATGCCCTAGAGGCAATAATAAAGTTATTATTTATTTCCTTATAATCATGATAAATGTTTATTATTCATGCTGGAATTGTATTAACCGGAAACATAATACATGTGTGAATACATAGACAAACAAAGTGTCACTAGTATGCCTCTACTTGACTAGCTCGTTAATCAAAGATGGTTATGTTTCCTGACCATGAACAATGAGTTGTTATTTGATTAACGAGGTCACATCATTAGTTGAATGATCTGATTGACATGACCCATTCCATTAGCTTAGCACCCGATTGTTTAGTATGTTGCTATTGCTTTCTTCATGACTTATACATGTTCCTATGACTATGAGATTATGCAACTCCCGTTTGCCGGAGGAACACTTTGGGTGCTACCAAACGTCACAACATAACTGGGTGATTATAAAGGAGCATTACAGGTGTCTCCAAAGGTAGATGTTGGGTTGGCGTATTTCGAGATTAGGATTTGTCACTCCGATTGTCGGAGAGGTATCTCTGGGCCCTCTCGGTAATACACATCACATAAGCCTTGCAAGCATTACAACTAATATGTTAGTTGTGAGATGATGTATTACGAAACGAGTAAAGAGACTTGCCGGTAATGAGATTGAACTAGGTATTGGATACCGACGATCGAATCTCGGGCAAGTAACATACCGATGACAAAGGAAACAACGTATGTTGTTATGCGGTCTGACAGATAAAGATATTCGTAGAATATGTAGGAGCCAATATGGGCATCCAGGTCCCGCTATTGGTTATTGACCGGAGACGTGTCTCGGTCATGTCTACATTGTTCTCGAACCCGTAGGGTCCGCACGCTTAAGGTTACGATGAGAGTTATATTATGAGTTTATGCATTTTGATGTACCGAAGGTTGTTCGGAGTCCCGGATGTGATCACGGACATGACGAGGAGTCTCGAAATGGTCGATACGTAAAGATTGATATATTGGAAGCCTATATTTGGATATCGGAAGTGTTCCGGGTGAAATCGGGATTTTACCGGGTTACCGGGAGGTTACCGGAACCCCCCGGGAATCATATGGGCCTTAGTGGGCCTTAGTGGAAAGGTGAAAGGGCTGCCCATAAGGGCTGCGTGCCTCCCCCCCTCCCCTAGTCCTATTAGGACTAGGAGAGGTGGCCGGCCACCCCTCTCCCTCTTTCCCCCTTGGGGAATCCTAGTTGGAATAGGATTGGGGGGGGGGAGTCCTACTCCCGGAAGGAGTAGGACTCCTCCTGCGCCCTCCTCCTGGCCGGCGCCCCCCTCCCCCCTTGGCTCCTTTATATACTGAGGCAGAGGCACCCCAGAAACACACAAGTTGATCATTGAGATCTACTCCTTAGACGTTTGCGGTGCCCCCTGCCACCATATTCCTCGATAATACTGTAGCGGAGTTTAGGCGAAGCCCTGCTGCTGTAGTTCATCAAGATCGTCACCACGCCGTCATGCTGACAGAACTCTTCCCCGACACTTTGCTGGATCGGAGTCCGGGGATCGTCATCGAGCTGAACGTGTGCTCGAACTCGGAGGTGCCGTAGTTTCGGTGCTTGATCGGTTGGATCGTGAAGACGTACGACTACTTCCTCTACGTCGTGTCAGCGCTTCCGCAGTCGGTCTGCGTTGGGTACGTAGACAACACTCTCCCCTCTCGTTGCTATGCATAACCATGATCTTGCGTGAGCGTAGGAAATTTTTTGAAATTACTACGAAACCCAATAGTTACTCCGGGCAGCAGGAGACCAGAATTCTGTTGTTTCTCAGTCGCGGAACAGGATCCACAGCAGATCCGTTGCTGCAGACACAGTCCAGTCGGTTCACAGCCCAAGATCACCCCTGAGGCGTGAGGGACGTGGGGACCGGCGTGATCAGTGCAGGAACCGTGAGCAGTATGATCACCGATTCGATCGTGATGATCGACGTCGAGTGCCCACCCCTCCCCCGAGGAGTGGATCGTATGTGCCTCGACAGCAGGATGATAGGCGCCCTCACAGTGTTGGGCGAAGGATTCCAGTCGACCCCAGGGAACCAGGCTTTGATGCGAGATCCATTCTCATTCAAGGTTTGGTCAACAGGAACAGAGCTCACCGAGAAGGTCATGACAGAGATGCACCTACCAGCAGCAGAGTGCATGTTTCAAGGCCAGAGTGCTTTAGCAGAGCCATCAGGGCTGCAGTGATTCCTTCCAACTTCAGGTTGGCGACTGGAGTCAGTAATTTCGCTGGTGAGTCCAAGCCCGATACTTGGCTTGAAGACTACCGAGTGGCTGTCCAGATTGGCGGTGGCAATGATGAAGTGGCCATGAAGCACCTGCCTCTCATGTTGGAGGGCTCGGCCAGAGCGTGGCTGAATCAGTTAGCACCCAGCAGCATTTACACTTGGGAAGATATCGCCCGAGTGTTTGTCACAACTTTTGAAGGAACATGCAAGCGACCGGCAGGGCTGACAGAACTGCGGTCTTGTGTGCAGAAGCCGAATGAAACTTTGAGGGATTACATCCAGAGATGGATCACGTTGCATCGAACGGTAGAGAATGTGTCTGATCACCTAGCAGTTTGTGCCTTCAAGGAAGGCGTCAAGTATAGAGAACTGAATCTGAAATTCGGTCAAACCGGAGACATGTCTCTGAGTCGGATGATGGAGATTGCCACCAAGTATGCTATTGGTGAAGATGAGGATCGACTCCGGAGTGGCAAGCTCAAGTCAGTCGCCCAAGAAACCAAAGGAGGAAATTCCAATCGGAAACAGAAGCGGAAAGCCGAGCCAGCTGCTCCTGGGGAAGCCTTGGCCGTAACTCAAGGAATGTTTAAGTGGAAACCCAAAGGGCCTTGGAACCCCAAGAAGGTTAAAGACCAAGACGGAAATGATGTGTTGGATTTTCCCTGTCACATCCACACAAAGGAAGATGAAGAGGGTAAACTCATTTACCCGAAACATACCACTCGACAGTGTCGGCTCTTGATCCAGTAGTTCCAGGGCAAACAGCCCAAAGATAAGGAAAAGGAGTCGGACAAAGTTGAGGATAAGGAAGATAGTGATGATGGATACCCCCAGGTCAATTCCACCCTGATGATTTTTGCTGATGTTGAAAGCAAAAATCGACTAAAAGTTATCAACCGTGAGGTGAATATGGTCGCTCCGGCGACACCCAGTTATTTGAAGTGGTCTCAGACTGCCATCACATTCGACCAGTCCGATCACCCAGCGCACATTGCCACCCCTGGGAGGCAAGCTTTGGTGGTCGACCTAGTTGTCGAAAGCACTCGACTGACCAAAGTCTTGATGGATGGTGGCAGTGGTTTGAACATACTGTATGCAGAGACGTTGAAAGGGATGGGCATTCCGATGTCCAGACTTAGTACCAGCAACATGAGCTTCCATGGAGTCATTCCTGGGAAGAAGGCTGAGTCACTCGGCCAAATTGCTCTTGATGTGGTTTTCGGGGATTCCAAGAATTACCGCAAAGAAAAGTTGACGTTTGAAGTTGTGGATTTCTAGAGTGCTTATCACGCTATTTTGGGCAGGCCAGCTTATGCACACTTGATGGCTCGACCATGTTATGTGTATCTCAAATTGAAGATGCCTGGTCCCAAAGGTGTGAGCACTGTTACGGGCAATCGGAAGAAGGCAGAAGAGTGTTTTCAGAAAGGCTCAAAGATCGCTGATGCTCAGATGGCAGTGGTGGAGCTGCAGGAGTACCAGAAGACCGCAGACCCGAGTGATTTGTTGCGAGCCAAGAAGCCCGCTACGGAATCAGCTTTTCAGTCGTCTAGTGAAATGAAGCCGGTTCACATTCACCCGACCGATCCCAATGCTGCCCCGACTCATATCTCAACAACACTCGACTCCAAATAGGAAGAAGCGATCATCCAGTTCCTCCGTGAGAACTGGGACATCTTCGCATGGAAGCCTTCTGACATGTCGGGTGTTCCCAGGGGGCTGGCTGAGCACCGCCTACGAGTCGACCCAAAAGTGAAACCTGTCAAAGAACATCTCCGACGGTCCGCCGTCCAGAAGAGAAAGGCTATTGGTGAGGAGGTGGCTCGGCTCTTAGCAGCAGAGTTCATCCGAGAGATTTACCTCTCCGAGTGGCTCGCCAACGTTGTCATGGTCCCCAAGAAGGACAAGTCACTTCGCATGTGCATTGACTTTAAACATATCAATCGGGCCTGCCCGAAAGATCATTTTCCTCTCCCCCGCATTGACCAGATAGTCGACTCGACTGCGGGATGTGAGCGACTGTCTTTTTTAGACGCCTACTCCGGGTACCATCGGATCCGTCTGTATGGACCCGACGAGATCAAAACAGCTTTCATCACTCCATTCGGGTGCTTCTGTTATGTTACCATGCCATTCGGCCTCAAGAATGCCGGAGCCACGTTCATGAGGATGATTCAGAAGTGTTTGCTCACTCAAATCAGTCGGAATGTGGAAGCATACATGGATGATATTGTGGTCAAGTCACGGAAGGGTTCCGACCTGCTGACTGACCTCGCTGAAACCTTTGCCAACCTCAGGAGGTATAATATCAAGCTTAATCCATCAAAGTGCACATTCGGAGTTCCTGGTGGAAAGTTACTCGGTTTTCTCGTTTCCAAACGGGGAATCGATGTCAATCCAGAAAAAGTTGGTACTATACTCCGGATGAAACGTCCTGTGCGTGTGCACGACGTCCAGAAGCTTACTGGTTGCTTGGCCGCTTTAAGTCGATTCATCTCTCGTCTCGGTGAAAAGGCATTGCCTCTTTACCGACTGATGAAGAAGTCAGACAAGTTCGAGTGGACTCCTGAAGCTGATGCAGCGTTTGCAGAGCTCAAAGCTCTGCTCTCCACCCAGCCGGTGCTTGCTGCCCCAGTTAGCAAAGAGCCTTTGCTGCTTTACATCGCAGCCACGGGACAAGTCGTCAGTACAGTACTTACGGTCGAGCGGGAAGAAGAAGGAAAGGCCTTCAAAGTTCACCGCCCAGTATATTATGTTTCCGAAGTTTTGACCCCGTCAAAGCAAAGATACCCTCATTATCAGAGGCTTGTATATGGGATTTATATGACCACAAAGAAGGTTGCTCACTACTTCTCTGATCATTCCATTAAAGTCGTCAGCGACGCTCCATTGTCAGAGATCCTGCACAACAGAGATGCAACTGGTCGAGTGGCAAAATGGGCGATTGAACTCCTTCCCCTAGATATCAAGTTTGAGGCAAAGAAAGCTATCAAGTCCCAAGCAATAGCGGATTTCGTCGCCAAGTGGATTTAACAGCAACTGTCGACTCAGGTTCACTCGGAGCACTGGACCATGTTCTTCGACGGTTCCAAGATGCTGAATGATTCCAGTGCTGGGGTAGTATTGGTTCCCCCCGAGGAGATAAGCTCAGATATGTTCTTCAAATCCACTTTGATTCCTCCAATAATGAAGCAGAATATGAAGCACTTTTGTATGGGTTGCGCATGGCCATTTCACTCGGCGTCCGTCGCCTCATGGTCTATGGCGACTCAGATTTGGTGGTTAATCAAGTGATGAAGGAGTGGGACGTCAGAAGTCCAGCCATGACTGGTTATTGCAATGCAGTGAGAAAGCTGGAGAAGAAATTCGAGGGGTTAGAACTTCATCACATACCCCGACTGAAAAATCAAGCAGCTGATGATTTGGCGAAAATAGGTTCCAAGAGAGAAGCCATTCCCAGCAATGTGTTTTTGGAACACATCCACACACCATCAGTTCAAGAGGATCCCTTCACTGAAGAAGCCCCGCAGCCAAAAAGTGCCACGGATCCGACTGAAGTTGAAGTTCCAACTGTGGTCGACCTGATCATGGAAGTTTTGGTCATCACTCCCGATTGGACGGTACCGTACATCGCGTACATCCTAAGGAAAGAACTTCCAGAGGACGAAGAAGAGGCTCGACAGATCGTCCGTCGATCCAAGGCCTTTACAG